>NW_027495544.1:0-247153 GCF_021521415.1 Bidens hawaiensis | reverse complement strand
GGGTACCGATTCTTGACTGTCAGCTTGTTCAGTTCCCTGTAGTCAATACACATTCTAAAATGAACCATCCTTCTTCTTCACGAAAAGCACTGGAGCTCCCCAGGGTGAAAAGCTTGGGCGTATGAAACCCTTATCCAATAGTTCCTGCAACTGATTGGATAGCTCTTGCATCTCGGATGGAGCTAGTCGATAGGGTGCTCGAGCTACTGGTGCAGCTCCTGGAACCAAGTCGATTCGAAAACTCGACTTGTCGCGGTGGCGGTAATCCGGGCAAATCTTCAGGGAAAACTTCTGGAAATTCGCGCACCACTGGTACGTCTTCAATCTTTCGTTCTCCTTTCTTCTCTACTACGTGCGCCAGGAAGGCGTAGCATCCTTTCCTCAGGCACTTGCGCGCCTTTAGACACGAAATGAGTTTTATCGCAACTCCACTTCTTTCCCCTTGAATTCCTAAGGTTTCCCCGCTCAACAGTGGGATCCGAACCTGCTTCTCATGGCAAATAATTTCCGCGTGGTTCTCGACTAACCAATCCATGCCTACCACAATGTCAAAACTTCCCAAGTCTATTGGCAATAAGTTAATATTGAATCCGTGACCTCCCATGACCAATACACATTGCTCAGTCCTCTCGTTCGCGCGTATCTGCCTACCATTGGCTAGTTCTATAGTATAAGGCGTGTCTAGCCTACTGGTTGCTAAGCCTAGGGAGTTTTTAAACTCAGTGGATATGAAACTTAGGTCAGCGCCAGTATCAAATAAGACAGATGCAAAATGGTCGTTAAGTAGAAACGTACCGGTTACCACATTCGGTTCTTCTTTTGCTTCTCCCGCGCTGATCACAAAGGCTCTCCCGCGAGCTTGGTTTCTCTTTTGCGGGCAATCCCGACTGAAATGTCCTGGCTTCCCGCATGCGTAGCAGTTATCGTTTACTCCAGTTTCTTTGACATGGCAATTTATCGCCTTGTGCCCTGGTCTGCTACATTTGGCGCATACGATGCTTGCGCATTCACCCTCGTGGTGATACTTGCATCTGCTGCACCATGGGCGAGGCCCATTGTACCCTCTTCGTGGTGGCTCCAAGGCTTGTATCGCGTAAGCCCTTACGCTCTCCTGTCTCTTGAATGGTGGTTGCTTGGAGTCGGACCCTCGGTGGTGAGAGTTCCATTTTCTCTTGGGGTCAGAGGTTCGCTGCTCGTTCCCGCGCGAGGTCAACATGCCCGCACGGATTGTATCTCTTGTAAAAGTGATGGCCCGCGCCACTGCATCATCAAAGGTTGGAGGCGCTGCGGCATTGAGCGGAACTCTGATAACATGGGGTAACCCAAAGATATACCTCTCGATCTTTTTCTCCTCCGTGTTTGCCATATCCGGCACCATCTGGCAAAGTTCGTTGAATCGGTTGTTGTAGGCGTCGATATCAGCTCCTACCATGGCGTGGTTCCAAAATTCCTGCTGTAGACTCTGAATTTCGGCGCGAGAGCAGAACTTCTTCATCATCATATCCTTTAGTTCCTCCCAGGTCTTGTGGAGAGCAACTTCTCGTCCCAATGTTTTCGTTTGAAGCTTCCACCAAGACGAGGCCGCTTCTTGGAACATGCAGGTCGCGTAAAGGACCTTTTGACTTTCACTACACCCGCTAATGGAGAGAACTGTCTCCATTTTGTCGATCCAGTTGTAGAGCCCAATGGCCCCTTCGGTGCCCTTGAATGGCCAAGGCTTACAGGCCATAAATGCCTTATAGGAGCATCCTTTGTCCAAAGCTCCTGATTCGGGTTCTGGGGTTTCGGTCTCTTGACGGCCCTGACTGGATTCGGCCTTGCTGGCCTCATGCGTTGCGATCGCCTGTACGATTATTTCTGCGAGTTCCTCGGGTGTCATGGTAATTCCTTTGGCTCTGGTTGGAGGCATTCTCGTTTTTCTTGAAAGAGTGAAAATATATCAAACTTAGCGCATGTACCCTGAGCACATAATGTTTTTATCCATAGTGTTCACTAGACATTGTGTGACCCGTGTTCCTAAGTGTGTGTGATTTTTCTTTCGAAAATATTTTCTTTGAAAAAATATTTCATGCGATTCCCCTACGGTTATAGTCTAGGTTAAAACTTCTTTCCTAGTTCGCTATAACCAGTGCTCTGATACCAATCTGTCACACCCGGCCCTAAACGGCGGAAACAGCCGGGCGTGCGCGCGTGGGGATTGATAATCAAGCACGGGTCATTGCAAACATTCATATAAATTTCCCATTTCTCATGAAATGTCTAGTACAAAATACATTACATTGTTTAGAAGAACATATAAAAACATCCAAATATGAAAAACGTTGAAGATTTCCGCGCCATATCCCCTTACACGGCGGGAACAACCACGCGTGTGGAAGGGATAGAACTAAAATCTTCCAAAAACCATTTTTATAGCTGTTCTGCGTGAAGTGCTCTACGTGTGACCCCTTGCGCTACTTAATTACCACCTGAAAGAAACGTAAAAATATTTGAATCAGTATAAACTGAGTGAGTTCACAAGTTTCGGTGACTTGATAAATCATATTGCATCATATTCTTGATAAAACCATATTGAAACATAGTTCTGATAACATCATTAAAACATATTCTTGATAAAACCGTCCCGCGGGTTTCGCGCGGACATTTCTGAAAACTATGTGCTCGTCCATGCAAAGTGGCGCGGCCACTACAAGCGAATTTAACCAGTAGTACTACCCCATGACCATACTAGGCGCTCGTCTATGCAAAGAGGTGCTACCCCTACGAGCGGGTTGATCAAACCAGTAGTCCCTACTCTTAGAGTTCCATTGATAAAGTGATCACTTTCTCGTTCTAGCGCACTCACATTGATAACCAAGATAGACACTATGAACAGATAATCGTTTGCATTGCTTGTAAATATACCATGATAAAACATAATTTAAACACGTGTCCCTCGCTCCGAAAACAGTTTAAAAGCAGTGAAAATAGGGGCTGTGAGACTCACCTGTGATTCTTGTTAAGTGATGGTTTAGAGAGATTAAAAGAGATTCGGGTTTCTTGGTGTTAGCCTCGAAATTGGAAGTCTAGAATATGTTTAAATAACAAGAAATATGTGTATTAAGACCAAGTAATCGAAGAATATAAGGGCTGGTCAGAAAAGTAAATCTCAAGACTAAAGTTTCGGCTTACCTAGCGATGGAACTGGAAACGGATGCTTGGGAGATGGTTAGTGCAGAATTACAGGTTTAAGAGAGGAGTTTGGAGTGTGTTTCTTGTGGTTGTGATATTTTTATTCAAGAATTGATATTTATAGGCAAATTCAAGGGAACACAATCCCTTGATTTATTGAGATCTTATCATATTGGGTGTAGTGATGACTAGGTATGGGGTTTATTATTATTTATTTAGGGATGGGGGTGATGGTCCTAGGGAGTGGTTATGAAGATTCTGATTGATTTGACAGTACATGCAGGACTGTGGTTGGTGAGAGTAGGTGCGGCTGACAGTTGACATTTCGTGTTACAGTACTGTTCCTGGTACTGTTGTCAGTGTGCTGTCAAAAGGTAAAAATCTCTGAAACACGCAACTGGTTCTTTCTGGGCGGGGGTAATCCCCTTTCATCTGAAGAATAGACTAAGTGTTTTGTGCGCGTAACCTTGCGCGTATAGCCTTCTGCGTGTAGGCCATTTCTTTGAACGTTGTGGGTCCGGCGGCTCCAGTTGGTCTTCGCGCAAGCGTCCTTGTAGCGAATCCTGCGCGTATCACTGCGCAGGCGTCCTTATAAGGAATCCTGCGGGTCCATCTGGCTCTGCTGGAACTAGCGTTCTCAGAGTTTATTAACAGGGTGAACTTTTGGATTTAAGCGAAAAGGTGGTTGGTTTCTGTGCAGACGTTCATGCGTAAAGGGTTTAGTTTTAAGGTGTCCCGCGGGGATTCTTCCCGCAGGTGTCGCACATAACTCCTTTTTATTTGATGCGGGTAGGTGCGTAACCTTCTCGTAGTCAGGGACGTTGAGTTTCATTTGTAGATTCTCCATGAGGTCTTGGTATTTCAACATAGTGATCAGTTATGTTGAAGTCAATTCCATCTTGGAGCTTCAAACAAACTAGCTCTCAATGTTCCCGCCATGCGGGGAGGTTAGTTCCCTTTTTCCGCGCGCGCATAAATGATTTGGGTCTTAATTAGGAAATTAGGATATTGTTTGAACATAGTTTTACTTATTGATCAATGAAGAGGTATTCAACCCATTAGACAGAAACGACATAAAATTAAGTTGTCATGAAAACACAACAAAAACCTGTGCGCGTGGCGCATATAATATATGCCCGCGCTGATCATAACATGGCGCGCATAATATTCACAATCACCTAATAATTAGGTTGATTACTTGGTTGATGGGATTGGGAAATTACCGGGTGTCACAATACCTTTGATGTCGATAATCTTCCATGCAATGGTCTCCTTATACGCCCTGAGCGCCTTCAACAACTTCTTCTTCTCGCCCTCCGTCAATGCAGAAGCAATAATCACTAGAATTTCCTCTCTTCATCTAGAAATGCGTACTCCAAATGAGTGGGCAGATTTTAAGATCTAAGGAAGAAGGAGGACTCTCGACGGAAGGTCGGTCCTTCGAAGCGACTCGCGCGATATCAACCGATATGTCAGAATCAAAGGAGGACGACTCGGCGCCAGCATCAGGGGGATGCTCGGTCATGGCGACCATCTCAAACTCTAGAATCTCCCTATCCAGAATCTGTGTGTATGAGGCGGAGCCTCCACATATGCCATCGAAAAGCTCCACCACATGAGTCATGATCATATCAATAAAGTATAAGGAGGCATCAGCTGATTTGGGGTGTTTGAGAGACTGTCGTAAGTCAAAGGTGACGTTCTCATCCCCAACTCGAAGAATCGGTTTGCCATCGCGAACATCAATCAACGCCTGAGCGGTGGTATGAAAAGGTCTGCCTAGAATGAGCGGAACACTATCATCCTTGTTCATATCAAGAATAACGAAGTCCACCGGGAATATGAAGTTGCCAATGCGAACAAGCATGTTCTCAACAATCCCATGTGGATATTTCATGGATCGGTCCGCGAGCTGAATACTCATCCTTATAGGTCTTGGCTCGCTCAAACCTAGTTTACTGAAAACAGAATACGACATAAGATTAATACTGGCCCCAAGGTTGACCAACGCATGACTAACCTTATCATCGCCCGAGATGCAATGAATCGTGAAATCCCAGGATCGGCCATCTTTTCAGCCAACGTTTTTTGCAAGACGGCAAAGCATCCAACACTAAAAGGAACAGAAGAGATTTCGGCTAACTTCTGCTTATTCGTGAAAATGTCCTTGAGAAACTTGGTGCATTTAGGCATTTGAGTCGGTGCCTTAAGGAAAGAAACGTTTAGATGAAGCTGCTTAACAAATTCTAAGAATTTGGAGTTTTGCTCCTCGTATCTATCCATCCGAAGTCTCCTAGGGTATGGCAGTTTAGGCTTATAAACTCTTAGTGGTGGTTTGGAATGCCTCTCGACCTATGATGTACTTGTTGGGCTATGCCTTTGGTGAACCTTGGCCGGCAGGGACTCCGTATGGATCTCCTCGTCTACCTACTCCACTCCATCAACCGCAGGCTCCTCGGCGACTCCTCCTGAATAACGGGCTCGTCACGTGCCCCTGCACCACTCCTAGTCATTACTAATTTGGCAAATCCTCGTGGCTTTGTCTTTGTGTTGCTCGGTAGTTTTCCTAGCGATCTCTCTGATAACTGACTAGCGATCTCTCCGACGTGTCTCTCAATATTAGCTAAATTTGCGGCTTGGTTTTTCAACATCGCATCATGATCGGTGAATTTCGCTTTGTTTGGTTGCTCGACTATGTTCATCTAGCCTCAGAATCTCCGCCATCATCTCTTCCACATTGCTGTTGCTACTGATAGCCACCGGTTTGGCCTCCACGAAAATTATTCTGATTTCTCCAGCCAGTGTTACCATCGAAGGCGGGTTTTGATATCAAAAGGCGTTATTGACGAAGTCAACCACCTCCTGAATTTTACTAAGGGTCACTGGACAATCGATGGTGACATGGCCGCCTCTACATACCTCACACTTTTCAACACTCTTCACTTTAAGATCGTTCACCATTATATTTAGCGAGTCAATTTGAGCTTGGAGTGAGGTGTTTGAATCCACTTCGTACAATCCTTTGTTTATAGTGTTCGAGGCCCGTGTCTCTCGCCCCCATAGCTCACGGCAAGGTCCTCGAACAAATCAAAGCACTATGCAGGAAGTTTGTTCTTCATCAGATTCCCATTGGCCGCTTGATTTAGCATCTCTCTAATGTGTTGTGTCGCCCTGTTATAGAACTTCTCCATAATCATCAATGTTGCCAGACCATGATGAGTACAACTAAGAAGAAAGTCCTTGAATCTCTTCCAAGCCTCACAAAAAGACCCATTCGCCCTCATTTAGAAAGAACATATTTCAATGCGGATACGAGCATATTTGGACATAGGAAAGAATTTGTTCATGATTTTTCTTGCTAACCAGCCCAGTCGGTAGAGATTTAAGCCACACGAAGGCTTTATCAGTGAGAGAGAATGGGAACAAATAGAGATAGATGGAATCATTGCTAAGATTTCCAATGTTGAAGGTATTGCATGTTTGAACGAACATCTCGATGTGATTAGACGGGTCCTCATGTGCTATACCATTAAACTGGTATGAACTTCGGATCAGCTAGATGACGTGGGATGGGATCGCCTAGTACCCATTTGCAGCTCCAACATCGGCGGGTATGCTGATGCTAGTCCGGATGGTGGTGGCCGGTTTACCGTAGTCGGAAACTACTCTCCTATCAGGCTGGTCTCCGATATCCCTAATGGAAATAGGCGAAGAACGTGAAGTAGGATAAGAAGGAGCACTTACTGATGATTGGGCGCGCACCTCTCACGAAACTCTCTCTCGGGTTCTTTGAATTCTGAAAACTCTGGTGGTCCTAGAGAGCGAGTACGTCGCAATAACTAACTACAAATAAAAGAAAAAATATTTTTTTACTAAGTAAAAAATTAGCAAATAAGTCACTAAAAACTAACTAAACTAATTTGAACTAAAGACAAAATTAAAAACAATTAGCAAACAGGCAAGTCCCCAACTCGGGTCGTTCTCTAACCACCTCTAACCGTGTCCCCGGAAACGGCGCCAAAAACATAATTTGCGAATATATATATATATATAATAACACGAAACGCAATGAAGCTTTAAAACCAAACAACCTAACCTAGTTCACACAATAGGCAAGTGTACCAGTCGCGTGTAGCAAAGAGAAAGGAAGTCCGGGTATCGAACTCAAGGATACTAGATGTGGCTCGGATACTAAACCCTAACTAAGCCATGTCCTGAAAGATTTTTAATTGATTTTATTATTTTTATTTTATTTTCATTAATTTAAATTAACTTAAACGAAACTAACTGGAAACTTAACGGCACTAACGGAGCTCTCAAATATGATGAAGAAGAACCACTAAGGTTGGGTATCCTAATGATTAATAACGAGCCTCATATATTAACAGACATGTGTAACTGGGTTCAAAAATAGGTAAACTAAAGATACAAGGGCAACTAGATCTCCGGGTAGGTCTCACTAAAGAACCCCTAAGCAACTCTAGAAAAAACTTAACAAATACCGGTGAGAACTTAACATATCCAAATGCACCTCTCTTGGTAGGTCTCAATGTCACAATTTCCTCTAAGACCCGTATTCATAACAAATCTAGGGAAAATGGAACAATTCAATTTAAATCACTTAGTAACTTGACTTACAATTAAACCTAACCTAATAAAGATGAACCGATCGATGTCTTGCAACAGTGAACCTACAACCGCTAAGCAAATAGACAAGTTGACTCTAATTATCCTGGTAGGAATAAAAAGAGGTGGACTACCGGGTTAGACAAACTTGACCATATAAACTCTATGGCTAGCTAGACCATAAAAGAACCGAAAACATCTAGTAAACGGTAATACATGCAACCCAAAAACGACATGAAACTAATTCATGCAAGACGATGTCACACGGGGTTTAATATAAGACCAAAATATTATCATACACAACAGTATATCACAGAACCAAACGATAAAAATAGAACTTTACATTAAAACTCAACACATGTTCATCAAATAATCCAAAAACTCACCAAACAATCATAAATCAACCATAACCTAGCCAGTTCTAACAATTTTAGCCAATAACCACAATCAAAACAGAAGAAACAACAAAATAAATCAAGTTCAACATGTTCATGAATTTGTAATGACAAAAACTTGTATCCAAAACAATACCCGAATGATTAGACAAGACGATTAATAAACCGAATAATCAAACCTTGCTCCTGATCATGTTACTCGCCGAATTTGAACTCCAAACTTCTGCCATGTTTTTGCTTTGTCCAATACCAGCCTCCAAAACTCCAGGAAGAAATATGTTAATAATATGCTATTTTGAAAACCACAAAAAAAAACCTCGAATAATTGCCACGGCCCCAAGTTGTATATAATTCTCTTTCGTAGCCTCCAAGATAATCCCCCACCAACTTCCTTTTATTACTTCATTCGGCCCAACTAATTAAATCCTAAGTTCACATGGGCTTGCTTTACTGACTTCATTAGTGGGCCCCTCGTTGTTAGTAGGCCAAGTAACAATCAAATTGAGAAACAGTTTATGCGTGCACATGCTTTCATATTCACTCGTAGGCATGTTCAAAACGGTTTGGGACTAGGAACCGGAACCGGTTCTTAACCGGTTCCTATATTCAAAACCCCATTTTAAACCGGTTCCAGGCTCGAACCGGTTAGGGAACCGAACCGGTTCTCCCACCCTCAGACCCCTAACCTATCTAACCGGTTCTTACCGGTTCTTAACCCGGTTCCTGTACCGTAACCGGTTCCACCGGTTACAGTGTAAAAAAATTTTATTTTTTTTTCGTTTTTCGTTTGCGATTTGGATTCTAAACTATGATTCGTATTTGTATAACATGAAAAATAAAAAAAACAATTAACATAAAAATAAATAATTAACTGATGAAGAAAAGACAACTACTGAAGATGTTTGCCACTGAAGACAACTACTGAAGGTTGCCACTGAAGACAACTACTGAAGGTTGCCACTGATGACAAGTTGACAACTACTTAAGGTTGCCACTGATGATAACTACTGAAGGTTGCCACTGATGACAACTACTGAAGGTTGCCACTGATCACAACTATTGAAGACTGCCACTGATGAGGAATACTCATCAGTGGGAAAGTTGCCACTGATGAGGAATACTCATCAGTGGGAACAGTCATCAGTTGAATCAGTGGGAAAGCTGCCACTGATGACAACTACTGAAGGTTGCCACTGATGAGGAATACTCATCAGTGGGAACATTCATCAGTTGCAGAGTTTGTTGTCACTGATGCAAAATATGAATCAGTGACACGTCAGTTGCAGAGTTTCATCAGTTGGAACATCATCAGTTAAATATGTAACCATTGTACAATGTAAACTTGTTCATTGGATTTGCAATACAAGTGCATTTAGTTTTTTTTTTTCGTTTTTCGTTTGTGATTTGGATTCTAAACTACGATTCGTATTTGTATAGCATGAAAAATAAACAAAACAATTAATATAAAATTCATTTTATTTACTTTAAGAAGTTCAAAAAAAAAAAGGTTACATGTTTTAAAATCTTCAAAAACAAACTAACAAAACATTAAACTTATAAATATAAAGTCGTGACATATTATTTCTAGAAAAGCCTTCTTGTTCGTCGTAATTATTGAGCGGCGACTTCTTCCTCGGAATTACTTGTAGAAATGCCTTCTTGTTCGTCGTGCACTCGAACATCAAGTGGTGTTTCATCTTCGAGAGTGGTTACGTGTTGAATACGATCGATTGAGTCCAAGTGATCCTTTAAGCAAATGCACATCTCCACCGACTCCGAATTTAGTCTTGTTCTTCTCATCGATATTACCCTGCCACTAAGAGAAAAAGCGGATTCCGAAGCTACCGTAGAAGCTTGGACGGTTAGTAAATCACGGGCCATGGTGGCAAGAATCGGAAACTCGGTTTCCTTTACCTTCCACCAAGCCAAAACATCAAAAGTGTCATATTCCTCTTCGGATAAACCGTAGAGTAATCATTTGCACTATACCTTCCTAGTTCGCTTGAAGGGGTGTTACCCCTTTGTTTTTTAGCCGTTACGTTGCGAACGGTGTTCATAAGGCTAATCATGGGATCTCGTACTCTAGTAGCACTTGAACTTGATGAAGACACCCCCGGCATAGGCATGTGTATGTTTGACCCATATTTATTTAAATAAAAGTCATACATAAATTTAAAATTCAAGTTAAAATCATTTTTTGCCTCTGTTGAAAAGTTTAGGTCAACTTCATGCATATCTAAGGCTGAAAAAATTTCGTCTATCACACATTCAACCCCCGTAACATTTAACATTGGGTTTAAAGCGGCGGCGCAAGTAAAAACCGGTGGCAATTCAAGAAAGTATTTTTTTAATTTAAACTTCATTGGTAATATGATGTTTGAAAACATTGGACTTTTATTTTCAAATTCTTTAAGATTGTTAACGATTAAAAATAACTCCGAAAGAACCAAGGGACTTGTCGGATAATACGTTCCCGATAGTTTCGTAGTTGATGTTTTAAAAACTTCAAGAAAAGTCGATAAGTCATTGATAATTTCCCATTTCTCATTTGAAAAGGGGATTGCCAAATCATTCTCGGCAAGACTAGAATGAAACATTTGTAAAGTTTCTCTTTGTTTCAAAGCACTTTGAAACATTATGCAAGTGGAATTCCATCGATGAGGTACATCCCAATTAGCTCCCGAAGCTTTTCTTCCCGTATCTTTACAAAAGTTTCTATATTCCATTTGTCTTTTTTTACTTTTCTTAAAAACTTCATGTATCATTAGTCTAAAATCGTTTATAACCGATGTAACCTCATCCGAAGCAAGTCCGTCTTGCACGATTAAATTAATGATATGTGCAACACACCTTGAGTGAAAAATACACCATTGCAAATCGGCGTATATTTTAATTTTAATTTATCAACCGCCGATGTATTATTCGACGCGTTATCAAATGTCATTGAAAATATTTTATTTTCTAGTTTATAAGTTTTTATAACATAATCTAAAATTTCAAACAAATTATCTCTCGTATGTGGATACTCAAAGAGTTCGAAAGCAATGGTGCGTTTCATCATTTCCCACGATGACGGGTCTACCCAATGAGCGGTGACACAAAGATAAGATTCGGGTAGACCATGTGGAGCCGACCAAACATCACTAGTTAAGTTTATTCCCTTATTTATATTTTCAAAATATGCAATTAGTACCTCTTTGGCCTTCTTCCACAATTTTAAACAATAACTTTTAAGAGTATGACGACTTACGTGAGTGTATTGTGGTTGAAGCGTATCTCGAATCTTGGCGGTTAAGCGAGGGTTGTCGAAGTGGCTAAACGGCAAAGCTTCTTGAATCACAAACTTCGCCATACGATCTTGAACTCGATCAATTTGGTATGTAAATATTCCGCCTTCACTATCCATTTGCGTTTGTTGCGAATCGACGTTCTTTTTCAACGCCTTGCAATACGGTTTTTCGATGTGTTTCTTCAAATTTGAATTCGAAAGTGGATTTAAATAAATCCCACAAAACTTGCACCGAGCCTTCAATGAATGGTCATCACTCAATTCAACCAAATCTCTTGATTACGATTATGACTTACAATACGAACGAAACTTGGTTCGGCGTTGGAACCTTGACCAACCGATGATTGTGAGGCAGCCATAACAACAAATATGAATATAGAAGAAGAGAAAACAAGAGATTAGAGAACTCAAAACGTTGTAATAGCGTTTTTTTGTATTTTTTTGCGTTCGGGTTTGCGTTTTGAGTGTTGTGATGAACCCATGACACCAAATACCTATTTATACTAGTAGTGGGGTGCTTGGGGGAGCCAAAAAACGGCTATTTTTGACCCCAACGGTCAAAAAACGGCAAAAAAACGATTTCCAACGGCTATATTCGATCCAACGGCTAGAACCGGTTAGGAACCGGTTCCGGATGGTTCGGTTCCAGAACCGGTTCCGGTTCAGTTCCGGTTCCTACCCGCCCCCACTCAGAAATGCAAGAACCGGTCACGGATCATCGGGTTGAATCAGATAGGGTCCGGTTCCTACAAAAAAAGGGTAGGAACCGGTTCGGGTCCGGTTCGGGTCCACCGATTTGGTTACAGGAACCGATTTCGTTGAACATCTCTAATTCACTGTGCTTGTATTTTCTTATTTTCACTTTAACTTGGTGCTTTTACTCTAACGTGGCCTACAACATTTGTTATTATAAGAATCATTAATATATAACATTTGGAGTATCACATTTAGTTATTAGTTACTTTTTTATATAATAAAATAACTATAGTAAAATTATAATTCGTTGGGTAAAATTAAAGTTCTAGAAAATCAACATATAAAAGTTGTTTAATGTGTTCCTCATCGTCTCAAATTTAGTTTAATACACCGTTTTAGCCCGGTGTTTCTTTAAACCTTTAAAATCAAATACGAACCGATTAAGGAAATTATTTAATAAAAACAACCCTAAAGCCACTCAAAATTGTAGGAAATAATAATATAAAAAGATATATAATTAAGACCACAACAATTTGGGAAGTTTTGTTTGAAGACGGTGTTCTATTGTAGACTAAAGAAGAAAAACAAGAAACAAATGAAGCTACTGCCAAGGGGGAATCTGTTGGTGCATTTTGATGTGTCAGTACTTCAAAGGTTTATTGTCTGTCTTATCTGTAATAAACGATATGTTTTGTTTTGTATATTATGTTTAAACGGCTTAGTGGTTAGCGAAGTTAAGGTTTATGCGAAGTTGTGATAACTTCACCTATTATTTAACAGACGAAGATATGTGTTATATAAACATATCTTCGGCCTAGGGTAAGTGGTTGTTCATTCCAGCCGTACGAAATTGTGATGTGCTTTACCATGTATTGATTGATCCTAAAATATTTTTCAATACAAGTACATGTTTGCTATAATCCTTGTTTGTGTGTTTTTGTTAATTACTAATACTTGTAAATCAAATACTTAGGGGATTCTGCACCCTTTGTGTTTGTGATATCTACTGTAGCGATCCATCCCATAGACCTACATGCCTTGCTTAGCACGGTCGTGCCTTGAGGGTCTTATCAACCTATAAATTGAATGGTCTTCTCCTTCATTAAATGGACTTGAACACCCCTTTGAGGAGCATTCAATACTCTCCAACCAGTTCCTTTCACCACCATTAATAAAGGAATCAATCACATCCATCAAACACTTGAAGATTAAGGAGATTAAGCTTTTGGGATAAGTCATTAGCATCAAAGATTAGTCACCCAAATTGGTTAGACTGTTTCAATTTGATCATGTTTGTATCTATTACTTTGATAACTATCATTATGTCTATAAGTAGCTAAACTCCCATAGTATCATCTTGGTTTATAATGAATCTTAATAAAAGTTTGATAATACTAGTAAAACATGTGATCGATTTTTAATAACTAATGGTTGTGTTGTAATAATCACTTGATGAGGAATGTTAAAATACTCTTAAAAGATATCCCAAGTGCAAAGCTTGACGATAAGGCGAGAAATTGCTAGTCTTGTGAAACCTTGGTGAACCTTAAAATAGACATCAAGACCCCGAACTTGATGATAAGTCAAGAAATCGCTATTCTTGTGAGGACTTGGTTGATAAATTAAAAATCCTTAAAATCAACCCCCAAACGTCGAGCTTGACGATAACCGGTGTCACACCCCAACTTAGGACCTAGGCGTCTGACACATAGTTTGTACCTGTTTTGTAAATATATCAGAGTTGTGGGTTATTTAGCTAAAGTCTTTGTTTATAATAAAATATTAATTTGTTTTGAACCTTCTCGGATATTAGATATCTGAGTGATTGCTTTATAAATCGTGTTTAAATATGGTTTACAATATTTTAATAATAAAAATTTGAGTCATCTATACCTTGCAAGCATCTAACTCCATGAATGGCTCTAATTCCTTGCTACCTATGCTATTACGTTTCCCTGAAATACGGGGGGAAATACATCTGCGACATGCGTAGCGCGAAGAAACTAGTTTTCAAAAACATTAAGGCAGCTCTCAAGCGTGCGAAGTGCAAAGTGCGTCATCAAAGCGCCACATTGCGTCTGTACACGTGCGCGTCAGGTGCTTCCCACCATCCGCTAGGACCACTGGCTGCATGCTAGGCATAAAAGAACATTACTATGGAAACTCATTTCCTTTTAAAAAGATTTCAAATTTTTCTTACTTTCTATGTGGGAGGAAATTCTTTTTCCTTTTTATACCCATGTGGAATGCTTCCACTTTCTTCAATCTTTCCATGTGGGATGGATTCATTTTTCCCGTTTCCTTAATATGGGATGATCTTTCTCATGGAATATTTTTATTTTTTTATTTTCTTAACATGAAATGCTTTTATTTCCTTATCTAAATTTTCCCATTACTTGTTTTGAGAATAATCTTTATCGTTCAACCTTACTAAGTTTGTCAGATTTTGATCAAAATTGGGGATGTTACAGCCGGGTAACTGCCACTCTTGTGAGTGTTTGGGGAATAACTTGAGAAACTTTTAAAGAGCCGCCAAGATTCCGAATTTGATGATAAGTCGAGAAATCGTCATTCTAGTAAGGGATTGGTTGGGGAAAACATGAATCTTAATATTGACATGAACCAAATAAAGTATTAATAGTGATTGGCCATCTTATAATGAGGATTATCAACAATATTGTGGAAACGATTGTTGGTGTTCATCCACTAAGATTGGTTAATTACTCATTCAGTGAGTGTGCAACATACCAATTTAAAGCAACTCTTGAGTGGTTACAACATGAGTTCTATAATTGTTCAGGAGTTATGCGCGTTAAGATTTGGTAATTCAAGTTAATCCTTTAAGACTCACCTAATCATAATTGGTATTTCAGGTAAAAACAAGAGTTATTATACTAAAGTAACAAGGACAATTCACTTAGTAATTTAAGGGATTATGTCATCTTTAAAGTGAGTTAACTTATCTTTATTAAAAACCACCTGCTTACATAAAATGATGTTTTAGTAAAAGGGGTCAAGAGTCATCTCTTTCTTTAATTATCATGGAATAACATGACTAACTATGTTATTATGACATTTAATTACCATAGCAAGCTCAAGATCACATGTTTACTAATCAACTATTAAACCTAGTTAAGAGAAGTTATAACAAGATGATACCCTTTTATCTTTAATATTCTTTCCACCCTAAAATATAAAAACCCAAAAATATTGTCTTTTATTTTATTTCTCTTAGAACTTATTTACTAAAATCCAAAACAAAAAAAATGATCTTTACTTCTGGTTAAATAAATACAACGATTAAGTAGTAAAATTCTATAATTGTGTCTGTGGATCGATACTTGGTTCTTACATATACTTTACTACATATGCAATAGGTACACTTGTTTATTTGTGTGTGGTTTAGTTAATATATATAATAATCATTTTTATAAATTTAAAACTCAGCATTGTTTGAACAAACCTTTCAAAGAAATTAACACATTTTTTTACAACTTCCACATTGCATCACATATCATTCTTATTTACTCCCTGGTGTATAAGAATTTATAGATCTTTTCAACGCTAATAAAACTTTAAATAAGCGTAATATTAGCAAATATATTAGAATAAATGACCACTAACGTTTATCAATTCTATCTATAGGTAAATATAGCCTTAAGAAAATAAAACGAGCTGGTATACGAAGAAAAACGGAGATAAATGGTGAAAACAAATTCAACACACTCCATGGTGGATCAAGACATGGTCATGCCTAGAGCCTACGAAGTAAAGACAAAAATCAGGAAGCCAAAACATGGCCATGTTAACCTAAAGACACCCATGTTATCAAGAACGAGACGAAAAGACAAAATAGAATATTCTGAAGCAAAATATGGTCATGTCTTCCCAAAACGCGGCCATGCCTTCAGTATAAGAGAGAAAAACTAAACTAGATGAAATTTGGACTGTTGTGCATTCAACATGGTCGTTCCTTGCTTAACACGGTTGTGTTAACCCATGATGTATGAAGTAATGATGAAACATTTAATGCAACTGGACAAAAAAGTCACCATGGTCGTGTTATGCTTAACACGACTGTGTTATGGGCATCTGGACAGCCTAAAAATTGAATGCTCATCTCCTTCATTCAAGACACCTTCGAACCTCATTTACTCCTTACCCGGAATTAAACCGGGAATCGTTTAATGCAAATTCTGAGAACCGAGAACCGTCAGGTAACACATGTTAACGGTTCTGAGGCACCGTTTCAGTTCCGGTTCCTCGGCGCCCATTTTTTGCTTACCCCTAGTTTGTTTTAATCCAACAATGGATTGTGACAAACGTTTTACGATTTTGCCTGACGATGTTATGGAGGTTTATGATATTGGTTAATCGAGTGATTAGGTACCTGTATCTTACTGTCTTACTGATGTTGAGCAAGAAGATATTATTAGTGGGTCTACATAGTTTAACGTCAATAAATATTTAGTTCTCTGTTTTATATATACGTGGTTGCATATATGTGTAAATAACAATAAATTGCATATATGTAACGCGGATTTATGTAAGCTTAGTTGACTAACATACATGTAGTTTTCCATATGCACGCACACACGTCATATATGTTTACTAGTGTCCATTTGATTTTGTAACCTTTTAAGATAAACTATTATTGTTGTATTTATATTCTTATATTCAGTGGATACGAAGAACAGGGGTGCAACTTTTAAGGGTCAAAATACTAATACAATGGACGTTACTTCCATTAATCTTATTCTTTGTTGCAACTACAAAGTTACTAATCATAGAGCACGTATAAAATTGAGAATTTTTAAAGGTACTCCAAGTTTTGAGTTAACTGAATTTGACGAGACTCATTACTCATAAGTCATAATCATGGTCTTGTAAGGTCTTAAAGCCATTTCTCTTATAGGGAAATTCATTGATTTTAAGTTGTGTTTGTTCCCATATTGTTTTTCTTCTCGGCCCATTTACAAGTTATAGTTAATAGACTCCGCTTATCATTTTAATTTTATCGCATTAGGCTTGAATGTCCCCTTGCCCGCCTAATATTAAGTTTGGTATAACATAACCAATCTCTTTATTTGTTGGCCCATAACTAACATTCGTACTTAGAGGTGCACAATCGGGTATTTCAAATACCCGATTACAGGTATGGAACCGGGTTCGGGTATAACCGGGTATTGAAAAATCGGGTATTAATAATATATGGGTCGGGTTCGGGTCCGGCTATTGTCTCTAAAAGCCATACCCTATGCATCGGGTCCGGGTCGGGTATAGAACCGGGTATTTGAATACCTTATTTTCGGGTATTGAAAAAACCTTATTAATTTTCGGGCTTTTTTCCAAGTATTTATCGAGTATATATTGGATTTTTTAAAAGTTTGAATTTTTTAAGGGTCTTTTTAAGGTATTTTTTGGGTATAGATCGGGTATTGGAAAAACCAGGTTCCGGGTATGGAACCGATTCTGGTTTTATGGTATTACTGGGTATAAATCGGGTCCGGTTTGGGTTTTAGTACCAAAATGCATACCTTATCCGTACCCTACGGGTAGGGTTGGGTACGGGTTCAGGTATTAAAAACCCGAGTTTAAAAAAAAACCTGTTCTAGGTTTTTATTTCCGGTCCGGTTCCGCGTTCTGATTTTTTTCCCACCTCTATTCATACCCCCAACCACTAAATTATGATCCAAAATGCAATCCAATTGTCATTCCCCTTCATTTTAATATTACCAAATTCTCTATAGATCCCATTATCAAATGGAGTTTTGAAAACAATAGCTAGAGTTGGGTGACGGAGCACTCCAAATTTAAGAATGTGATGACCTTATTAGTGAGTGTTTGGTTGTGACTAATTTTTAATAATATTACATCTTTAGTTTATATATTTGTTGGAATGCAACTACATTAATTGTTTTTATATTTTTATAAGTTACGAGCAAAAACGAATTAACCAAGTTTAATAATCTTAACACTAATGAATATTTATAATTTAGTATATTATGCAGTATACAAAATATTAATGATATAATATGTTAGTTTAATTCATTATTTTGTAGTTTCATGTATCAATAGTTTTTTTTTATTCTTTGCTAAATAGTTCTAATGTGTTTTTTATTATATTGAATATGAGTTAGGCCTGGAGCTGTTAAAAGAAAAGATGGGCTTGTAGTTGATCAAGTGTGGGCTTGTAGCTAGGCTTGTAGATGTTGTCTTGAAGTCTTGAGCCTGGCCCAAGTTGCTAATTATATAAGCAAGCAGACAACGTGTAATTAGTTAGTTCAGATATATTATTCATTCATTATATCATCTCATCTCCTCTCAAGTTTTAGATCTAACCGATTGTTAGGGTTTGATTAGTTTGTTATAGATTCTTGAGAGTTTGTTCTTAGATCATTGCGATATTGACCTATGGTTAATGAAGTCGGAGTTGTAATATTCTTCGTCTTTGCGGTTGGCGTTGAATATTATTTGTAATTGAAGTTTGATTTTGAGAAATAAAGAAGTATGATTTATGACATGGTATCAGAGCTTCGAATCTGATCGTCGCGTTCTTCCGTTTATTTTTCGCACCCAGGTTCTACGTTAGGGTTTCGCATTTGAAACCCTACAAATTGGGCGTTTCTAGTTCATCTTCTTGAAGATTATTCTCTGGTTATTCGTTGGTGCTAATGTGAAGTTCTTCTTTATCTTCTGAATACATATTACTCTGTGTCCTTACTTGTTAGCTGTGGAAACCGTTGTGAGATTGTTCCTTTCATTTTCAATTTTCATCTACTGTTGGCTTTAGGCATGTTGAAGTTGTTGGGCTATTCAGACCAGTTTTACAGGGAGAGACATCTCCTGCTTTTTGTGATAATATTTGTGCATCGCTGTTTGTGTTTTTAGTTTATTGTTATTGTGTCATTGCATTTGTCTTCTTGGCTAATCCTTGATCTGCCATCATTGAATGGATGTGAATACCTGGCTCTGGTCTTGTTAGACTTTCTGTGTGTATGCTTGTGTGTGAAAATCATTCTAGTTGTTGATTTGTCTTGATAAATTTGATTAAAATAAGTGAATCTAGTGGTCTTAATAGTGAAACTCTAATAAGTAAACTTGATGCTAGTAATCCATTATACTTACATGCTAGTGATTTTAATACTATGACTATTATAAATTTCAAACTTAAAGTAGCTGAAAATTATTCTGTGTGGGAAAATGCTATGAAACTGGCTCTTCAAGTTAAGAATAAACTAGGGGTTGTCAATGGTACATGTGAAAGACCTACTGATAATGATGTTCATAAAAGTCAATATGATAGATGTAATTCTATAGTGTTGACTTGGATACTTAATTCTGTTTGTGATGAGTTGTATGTTGGGCAAGTGTATTCACAACTTGCTTTTGAAGTATGGACAGAACTGGGGGAAACTTATGAAAAGATTGATGGATCGGTTGTTTTCAATATGTTTCAAAAAATTTATATGTTAAAACAAAATGGAGATTTCGTCACAGATTATTATCATAAATTTAACACATTATGGAAACAATTTGATGCCATGGTCCAGTTGCCCTCTTGTTCCTGCCAAGCTTCAAAGGGATTTAATGATTTCAATACCTTAATAAAAACTAATGCAATTTCTTATGGGCTTAGATGAAATTTACCAGCCTGTTAGAAAAGTATCTTAACTCGTGAACCTCTTCCTTCTGTCAAGACTGCTTTTTCAATAATTTCTTGGGAAGAATCACATATGAATGCAAATAATAACTTTAAGGGATTAACAAGGTGTTGATGTTGTTAAGTCTACTTAATGATAGAAGTGAAGGAGGACAACAAGGTGTTGATGTTGGAGGTAAATCTTTGTGTGTGTTTTCTATTTCTCTAATAAAAAGAGGTGTGTACTGTTTTAATAGTAATATTGGGCCTTTTGTTAATATTTGATTGGGTTATTGATTCTGGTGCTAACCAACGCATGGTAAGGAGTGACAAAGGTATTTTTAATCAAATTGACGTGTAGGATTTTAATATAAGTGTAAAACATCCAAATGGATTCAATTCTCTTGTAACTAAATTTGGTTGTTTTGAGCTAAATGATGAAGTCACCTTAACTAATGTGTTTGTTGTTTCATATTATTATGTGAACTTGTTGTCTATGTATAAACTTGCTAGTGATAATAAGTTGTTTATGATCTTTAATGAGAATAATTGTTACATTCAGGACTCACTCACAAAGAGAATCCTGGTAGTCAAGTAGATAGGTTGTATCTATGTGGTGATAACTCTAAAAGTTTAAAGGTGTGTTTTACTAGTTATTATCAATTTAATTTATGGCATTCTAGATTAGGACATCCTTCCAGTTAAGTGTTAAAAGTACTAAAGGATGGATTGAATTTGAAATTGATAAATGAGGATCACCCTTTTGATGTGTGTCATAAGCCCAAGCAACATCGTGAACCATTTCCCTTGAGTGAGCACATGTCACTCGAGGTTGGAGAGCTTGTTCACCTTGATGTTTGGGGTCCATATAGAGTTAAAAGTAAAGAAGGATTTAGATGTTTTTTTACAATTGTAGATGACTTTTCAAGGGCTGTTTGGGTGCATCTCTTAAAGGACAAAACAGAGGTGTTTTATAATTTGGAAATTTTTTTAAGAATGATTAAAAATTAGTTTAATATCACTGTAAAGGCTTTTCGTAGTGATAACGAAACAGAATTTGTGAACAAACAAGTACAAGAGTTTTTTTAAGAAATAATGGTATTCATCATCAAACCTATTGTACATATACACCCCGACAGAACGGAATTGTTGAAATAAAGCATCAACATTTGTTGAATGTGGCTAGATCTCTTCATTTTGAAGGGGGAGTACCCTTAAGTTTTTGGTCGAGTGTATTCTAACTAAAACATACTTGATAAACAGGACTCCCTCATATGTGTTCGATGGTAGATATCCGTATGAATAATTATTTGGTTTTAAACCCTCTTTGAAACATTTAAAAAACCTTTGGTTGTCTATGTTACTATACAATTTTAAATAATCATAATAAATTTGATAAACGTGCTAGTAAGAGTGTGTTTTTAGGATACTCATTTAATAAAAAAGGGTATAAATTGTGGGATATTGAACAAAAACAAATTGCTTTTTCTAGAGACGTAAAATTTTTTGAAACTGTCTATCCATTCAAGGATAGTACTATTTTACACAACTTTAAATTAGTTTCTGATATTTCAATTAACAACTTTAATTTTTTTTATATGTATGGTGATAATTATAAGCATAGTTTTTAAATAAAAGACATGCTGATGAAGGATGGAGTGTTTCTAATGACAATAATGTCGATGAGCCTCCTGGAATGACTCAGGAGTAACAAGGAGGGCTGATGATCAACATCCTAGTAATCATCAACCTGTTAATCCTAAGAGTTCCTCTAGTGAGGTTGGTCCATCTAATGTCTTAGATGGTGAAACTTATCCATCTGAGGGCATTTTTTTTATCAACACTTGTAATTGTGAGGAGGTCGACTAGGAGTACCTATTTGCCAAAAAAATTGGATGATTTTTTTGTTAAAGGGTAAGGTTAGATATCGATTAGAGAAAGTCTTAAATTATTCTAATTTGTGTGTGGAAAATTTTTTGTTAGTGTCTAGTTTGAATAAAAGTTTTGAACAAAACATTATAGAGATGCTATAACTGATAGTAATTGGGTTACAGCAATGAATGAAGAAATGTGTGCTATTAATAGGAATAATACTTGGGAATTGGTTGACTTAACCGCTGGTAGTAAACCCATAAGGTGTAAATGGGTGTATAAAATTAATTATAAATCTACAGGAGAGATAGAAAGATACAAAGCTAGATTAGTAGCAAAAGGTTTTAACCAAAGGGAAGGAGTAGATTTTGAAGAAACCTTCTCCCATATGGTTAAAATGATCACTGTAAGATGCGTTACGTGTTTAGCTGTACAATCTGATTGGTCGTTGTATCAACTTGATATTAATAATGCTTTTCTTTATGGAGATTTATTTGAAGAGGTGTATATGTCTTTACATGAAGGGTTCTTTTCTAAAAATGAAACAAAGGTTTGCAAACTAAAAAAATCATTGTATGGTTTAAAACAAGCGCCAAGGATGTGGAATGCAAAACTTGTTGGAGTTTTGTTAAGTATAGGATTTATTCAAAGTAGTAGTGATTATTCTTTTTTTATAAAATCTGAAAAAATGTTTTAGTAATTCTGCTTGTTTACGTGGACGACATAGTCTTGGCAAGTAACAATCAAGTTGAAAATATTAAAAGTTTATTAAGATAAAATTCTTGATTAAATATTTGGGTTTGTTAAAATACTTTCTAGGAATTGAAGTTTTAAAAACTAAGGATTGATATTGTTTATCTCAAAGAAAGTATTGTTTAGAATTGTTGAAAGAATTTGGGTTAACTGGTTGTAAATATATGCCAATTGAACAAAATTATGTGATATTTGCTTTAAATAAAAGCGATGATAGTCCTTTGCATAATATTTCTAAGTATCAAAAAATGGTTCGAAAATTGATTTTTTTGTCTCACACACGTCCATACATTTCATATTCAGTACAATATCTTAGTCAATATATGCATAGCCCTACAAGTGTTCACTTGGGGCTTACATTAAGATTACTAAGATATTTGAAGAAATCTCCAGGGACAGGTGTGTTGATAAAGAAATCTGACAAACTTAATTTAACTGCATATTCTGACTTCGACTGGGCAAAGTGTTTGACCAGTCGGAGGTCCGTAACTGGTTATTGTGTTATGTTGGGTGAATATTTGCTGACTTGGAAAAGAAAAAAACAGCATGTCGTTTCAAGGTCTTTAGTTGAGGCTGAATATCGGGACACGTGTGATGCAACTAGTGAAATGACTTGGTTGACATAGATGTTAATTGAGTTAAAAGTGTGTGTTTTGTTACTTGTTAAGTTGTATTGTGACAACGTTGCGGCAATATCCATTGCTGCAAATCCATTGTTTCATGATAGAACTAAACGCTTTGCAGTCGACTTGTTTTATTTGCGAGAAAGGGTTACAGCTGGTGTGGTTAAGATCGATTAAACCAAGTCAGTTAATTAGCTTGCTGATATTTTTACCAAAGGTTTGTACCCAACTTAATTGTCTGTTATTTTTTAAAAAATGGGTTTGGTTGATTGTTTTAAATATTGAATTGAGGGGGAGTGTTAAAAATATTATATGTTAGTTCAATTCAATATTTTCTAGTTTCAGGTATCAATAGTTTTTTTTTATTCTTTGCTAAAATAGTTCTAATGTGTTTTTTTATTATACTAAATATGAGTTGGGCCTGGAGCTTATAAAGGAAAAGATGGGTTGTAGCTGATCAAGTGTGGGCTTGTAGATGCTGTCTGTCTTGACTCTTGCCAGTTGTTGATTATATAAGTAAGCAGACAACGTGTAATTAATCAGTTCAGAGATATTATTCATTCATTTAACAACTCAACTCCTCTCAGGTTTTAGATCTAACCGATTGTTAGGGTTTGATTAGTTTGGTATAGATTTTTGAGAGTTTGTTCTTATGTCATTGCGATATTGATCTATGGTTAGTGTAGTCAGAGTTGTAATATTCTTCGTCTTTGCGGTTGGTGTTGAAGATTATTGGTAATTGAAGTTTGATTTTGAGAAATAAAGAAGTATGATTTGTGACATGGTATCAGAGCTTCGGTTCTGAACGTTGCGTTCTTCTGTTTATTTTTCGCACCCAGGTTTTACGTTAGAGTTTCGCATTTGAAACACTTCATTACCGAAGGATTGTATCGTCGATAGCCTTAAAAATAATCTAGGTAGCCCTAAAATACAGGAGTGGATTGAGGTGAGAATTTACTTGTTTGCAACCTAGCCAAATAAACTCTCAACTCAATCTACTATTGTATATTTTTTTGGCTATCTAGCTTATTTTTGAAGCTATCGGTGCTACAATCCTCCGATAACAAGGAGGGTCCACCTATACTAACACATTTCCTTTGACGAACGTCTTTCCCATTTAACAAGCCCTTAACACTAAATACATACTCTTTCTTAGACGAACCTTTTTACTTTAACACACACCTTTAGCACCCACCATAGCCATAATTCTTCCTCTAGCACATCAGCCCACTATATGTTTGTATCCCAACATACACATACACCACTCATGATGCGGGTCGTCATCAGCCCCGATCGGTTCAACACATTACAGGTCGTCGGCAGGTTGTGTCGGGTTAAAAAGTTACGGGTCGGTTGCGACATCAGTGATCGGTCAAAAATTCCAATTGTTTTACTTGAATTGCGTCACATGTTGAGAGGATTTTGAGTACTTTTAATTAAATGAATTTGAAGAATTTCATTTACAATTTCAATTCCAATTGCAATACATTTTTAAACCAAACGAATTAACAATGGGATTAAGATTCCAATTCAAACAAAATTTGTGAACCAAAAATTTGAGAGTTGGAATCTAGATTCCAATTCCAATACTGAATTCCATTGAATTCTTGTGAACCAAATATGCCCTTGAATGGAGTGATTACCCTATCCATAGCATTGTAGTATTAACGAACTAAGGTGGGTACCTTATTGATTCTTCATGGCAGGGGTGAAGGTTCATAAGGGACCCGTGGTGACCCCGCCCCCGCAGTGGCGGATCTAGACAATTATTTCAGGGGTTGCGTAATTTTTTTCTTAGCAGTATATTACGAAAAAAATTTTGTTGGTTTTGCGTTTTTCGGGGCCTAATTACGTGTTTCAAGCGTAGCGAGTCCGGTAACGTGTTTCGATCGTACTGGCACCCGGTTACACGTTTGGCGTGTCCCCGACCCGGTTAAGCGTTACGCGCGTACCGGCGCCGGGCTATACCCGTTTCCATGCGTACATGCGCCTGGGTATTTGCGTGACGGATCCATAGTTTTTATCAGTTGGGGCAAAAATTAGGAGGTCAAAACAAGTCGGTTTAAGAAAGGTGAGGTCAGAAAAGCCCAAGCTTGTTTGCTTAACGTTATTATAAAATTATTCAAACTTATTAACTTAATAATAAAATAATTATGTTACTATCTTTCTACTAGATCAAACACGTATTATTGATGGTAGTTTCAAACTTTCATTACTTGATTAAATTGAAAAATAAAAGACAATTGTAAATAAAAAATAAAAATAAAAAAAAAACATTATGTCAGTTAACGAAAAAGTAAAAACAAACATTTTATTTATCTATTCAATTTAACTAGGTTTGATGAATAAGAAATATAAAATGTTTAATTACAAGGTGACTTGAAAATTCAAATCTAACTAAAGGGTATAATTTGTAACATTTTTAAACTAAAAGGGTTTTATAACAAATTTACATCTAATTTACTTTTTTTAGTTTATTTTAACACACGATCACTTGTCTTCCCCAACTCCTCTTTCTCTCTCTTTCAACCACCATGGATTCCAAGCAGGTTTTAAAACTTTGAAAACTATTGTTGTGGGGTTTCAAAAGGTTTCAAAATTTGTTGATGGGTAACATAATATAATTTCAGGGGTAACGTAATTCATAAAACGCAACAAAAAGAAAAAATTTCCACTTCACCGGAAAAGTTGAGGGGTAGCGGGTGCTACCCCTCCCATTAAAGTAAGTCCGCCCCTGCCCCCCGGCCGCTGTCGTTTTCTCGGTTAATAGGGTTTCGTGATTTTTATCCGAAATATTTTTTAGGTATTGAGCATGGTCACCCCCAATGTATTTCTCCAAAAATTTACCGGTCACCACTGAATTTTTTTATTTTTTTTATAATATCCCAGCATTTTTTTATATAAAACCTCGCATTTTTCTAAACAAATGCTAGTCAAATATTAAAAGTTTTGCTTATACAAAACTCAAACTTGAAGGGGGCTATTTGTGACATCCGTCAAAATCGTTTGTATAACATCAAAATCATATATTTTTTGTATAATATCTCATTTGTTTGTATTCGTTTATGATCAGTTTATCATGTAAACCGGCCCGTTTTGTAAACCGAAACTTATGATATAATCAAAATGATGGTTTTATGTTACAATATTGTTTTACACTTGTGGGGTCTTGAAAACATCCTTTTCGGTACTTAAAACGCGTTAAAATCACTTAAAACGAACTTTGGGGGCCAAAACTGCCATTTTTGAAACATTTGAAAAATCCACCAGCCACCCCACTGCGCTACGCGATGGGGGAGACCATTGAGGTCGCCCGGTGCGACGGTTCCCAGACCAGACCAGCAAAACATGTTTGTTTGTTGGTTCTATTGTCCATTAAATCCGAGTTTTAACCAATAAATCATTTGTTTAACCCCTCTAAGCTCTTCCTATAAATACCCAACCCTTTCCCACATTAATCCCTGCTCATAAACTATTTCCTTACTCAAATTCGAAGATCATACAAGGTTATTTTCATGTTTATGTCGGGTTTGACTTTCAAAGTCAAACTGTTGAAGTTTTTCATTTTTGTTTGCTTAACTTAGTGTAAATCAATCTTGAATCATATGGCACAACATATATATATAATATACACCCCTTTTTACCTTTGGTGGTTACTTTTCCGGCATCGGTTGGTTAAGTTTCGGGCCTCGTAAGGCAAGGCTACATGGAGGACTTTCGTGGTCTTTGTTATATATTTTCCGCATATAACCATCTAACTTTATTATTGCTTACTAACCATGCTTAACTTATGCTCATCTTGCTTATTTATTAAGTTCCATGGTTATGGGTTTGAAGAGACTAGCCTCGGTTTAACCGTAAATAGCTCCAAACCGTAAACCAAACTTTATTTACTAGTTTTGTTAAATAATTGTTTTAAACATGCTTTATGTTGGATTTAAGTTTCTAAAATCATTATTATAAGTTCTTTGGTTATGGGTTTGTAGATTATAACCTCGGCCGTAACCCGAAACTAGATCCGAACCAAAAACCGAACTTCGTTTAAAGACTTTATTGTTAACTTTTTGGATGTAAAACTTAAGTTTCGTTATTTATAAGTTATTATACAAGTTCTTTAATATTTAGGCATGTGGAAACCATCTATGAACTTCTTGTGAGATGGAAACCGAACTAAACTGATTTTCACTCGCTTAAGACACACAAGTGTGTTTTTAGCTATCAACACTTGTATATTTATTTAAAAATACTTTACAAACTAATTTTAAATATTTTATTAAAATACTTGGAATGTTGAATCCAACTTGATCTTATAACAAAGTTTGGACCGACAAAACCGAACACTCGCTTAACGTGCGTTGTTAGTTCTAAAACAATAGAACTACGTACTTGGTTAAGTGTTAATATATTTTTATGAGTTATCTCATAACATTTAATCTTTTGGAAAGTTGACTTTGGGTTTGACCAATTATCAAGACCCGAACCAACAACCCGGACACTCGTTAAAAACCCGTTTTAGTATCTATATTCCAAAGGGACTTGCATTCTTGCATTTTTTTCCCACTTTATTACTTAACATAGGTTGAGTAAATATTAAGGTTAGATACTTTAACCCGGTTTCGAGCAAACTTACATTTTTAAATGGTTATTATTATAATTTTTTAGATAGTTACATTTTAAACTTTAAACTTTAATTGTTTACATTTCTTATCTTTTATTTTAAAGCTTTCGTTAAGCAACCTTTCTAATTCAAGGCTTTTTTTTTATTTAGGCTTTGCTCGTTAGACTCGTCCTTCCGTTTTCCCGCCGTTTTACTGACTAAGTTTTATGTTTGAACGTGAGTACTTTCATACCCCGTTTTTCCATCTTTCGTTTTGGGTGTGACATTTCATACTCATCCAAACTAAATTCTTTATACTTGGGTCTTAAACCACAAACGTGATTGTATACTTTAATTAAATAAATGCTCGATTTGGTGTTCTATGCTTACATGCTCATGTGTTTATGTGTTTACTGCTTTTGGTTGGTTGATCTAAAAATCCTAGACTATTTGGCATCCTCTTATAGCAAGGTGTCGTTAATGTATTCTTATTAATGATAACTATAAATCCTATACTATTTGGCATCCTCTTATAGCAAGGTGTCGCTAACGTATTTCTATTAGCGATCTCATCTCTTTATCCAAATTATTGCTATTTATTTATTGTTTCGTATACATGATTGTGGCTTTCCTTATTATATACATATATGCTCAAAACTATGAATTGCTCACCAACATTTGTGTTTATAAACTTTATTTTATGAAATGTTACATGTTTGCATTTAGGTTGATATTGGGAGCTTGAAGAAAACGTCATAAATACCTTTAGGATATTAGCAAAATGAACAATATATTTATTTGCTATATTTTTTGATGATTATTGTATGAACAAGTATGTTATGTGACGTTATGATTTTGTGAAATTAAATGAGTTGTTAAATACTGTCGCTTTAAATAGAGTCATGCGCTTATGTGCAATTTGTCGCATCCCGGCATGTTCCGCCGCCTTTGGTATCAGAGTCGTGACTATAGGATAGGTGGTTAGACATAACGACCTAGTATAGTATGCTTTAGGGTCCTATACGTGCGCTTATACGTGTTTACTCTATTTTGATTGTTCATTTCGCATGTTTATTTATAAACTTGTTTAAAATTCACCAATATCATAAATGTTCACATACACACACTTTCATAGTATGCTCAAGGTATCCTTACCTTAAAACGCTAAAGTTAGATTTCATTGTGTTTTATAGATTACAAGTCTAACTTGGATCACGTTGTTTAAAATCCTTAAAGGTTGCATTTATATTGGGTTTGTATCCATTATAGAAAACGAGACACTATGAAACGACCATTTGACAAAAATATTCCAAGAATCGAAGGTGATTTACTTACCTGGGATGGTTGAATTGTAGTGGTCGTTTTCTAGGCCAACGAACCGTGTTATATATGTCAATACTTTAAGTAGTCGAATCTGAGCGTTCCGGTCGTCATCCTAATTTTCGGTGTTAAAACAATAGAACCACGGTGGTTCGTGGACTAGTGTTTTGACATGACGTTGTATCTCCGTTTTATTATGTCTTATTATCGTTATTTGAGTCGAAAACATGAAAAAGACGCGGTGGTACGTGCACATGTTTGGACTCCAACGTGGTGTTTTTAAAAAATATATATATATATATATTTTTAGTTCGGAATAACAAATCATGGTGGTTCATAAAATCTCAAATTTTCATGCTTTAACATCTCGAAATCATTTACGTTTTGTTTACGAATTGTTATTTATATACATAGTTTTATATTTTTTTAACACTAACATCTCCTCCTCACTAACTCTAGGATTCACAATTAAAAAACATTGAAGCTTTATTTTACTTTTATACACCCTCATATTCATTATTTTTACCTCAAACTTATCTCATTCCTTTATAATTTTTTAGCATGCCTCCGGTAAGCCGTCACTCGCGCAAGAACTCCAACCGATGTATGGCTGATTTCATCGTCAAGCAAATGGCCGCTATGATTCCCGAACTTGTAACCCAAGTCCAAGCTACCCAACCTCCACCTGTTGTTGCACCCATTGAACCCAAACCCGCATCTTACCTGTTTAAGCAATTTACAAGTGTTAACCATACCGAATTTTTTGGAACCAACTATTGTGACCACTTTGTTGCAATGGTTCAAATCGATTGAGAGTGTGTTCCTACACAGCGAGTGCCCCGATGCAAAAAAGACAAATTTCGGCTCTTACATGGTGGGGTAGTGTCATGCACCTCCAAGGATCGGAAACGGCTAAGGCTCTTCCATGGTCCGATCTCAAGGCACTCATGATGAAGAAATTCTGTCCTAAACAGGAGCTCCAAAAGCTCGAGGAAGAATTTTGGAACCTCAAGCAAGATAGTGGTGATAATGCCGCTTATTCACTACGTTTCCAAGAGCTGAGCATCCTCTTCCCTCACTTGGTTACCCCTACCGAACGTGAACTTGACAAATACATTGGGGGCCTACCAATGCAAATCCGGGACTCAGTAATGAGTAGCAAACCCGTGAACCTTGAGGACACTATCACTCTAGCCGGTGCGCTATCATAAAACCATGTGAAAGTGGGTACACTAAACCTCAAGAAGTCAACTGAGAAAGCCAAGCCAGGACCCGCACCACAAGCCAAAGTTGACCCACCACCTCAAGCCATTAACTACTCAAACTCTTCCCGCCACAACAACAACAACAACAAAGAGAAGCCCAAAACCAATCACCGAAACTTTGCTGTTACCTAACCTCAACCACAACAACAAACCCAAGCTTCATCACAAACCCGAAGACCTTACACCGGTACTTACCCACTTTGCAACAACTGCCAACTTCACCACCCCTCACACGTGCCTTGTCGCCATTGTACCATTTGTAACCGTTTGGGTCATCTCAACACTACATGCCGATCCGCACAACGAACCCAAACTAACCAACCAAGAACCATCCCCCAAAATTCCCAAAACCGATATACACCCTACCCACCAAACCAACCTCAACAACCCCGAGCTTGCTTTAACTGTGGTGATCCTAACCATTTCCAAAACAATTGCCCACGCCTAGCTTATGCCAACCAAGCCCAAACCATGACTGTACCCTACTACCAAACCCAAGCTTACCAAGTACAAACCTACCAACCCCAACTTCCCCAACTCAATGCACCCCTCATCCAACCCGTGCAAGCCATTCAAGCACCACCTCCTCCTCCACCGCAAGTAACTCAAGGAAACCATGGCAATAAAGGGCGAGCTTTCATGATGAACACAAATCAAGCTCAAGTGGCAAACGATATTGTGAATGGTATGTTTTGGTGAACCATCATTTGGCTTTTATTTTATTTGATATTGGTGCCGATAGAAGTTTTATTTCTTTGAAATTTGAGTCTAAACTTGCTATGCCTCGAACCAAGCTTTCCCGACTGTTTTCTGTTGAAGTCGCTAATGGCAATTCTATCACCATCAATTCTGTCGTCCGCGATTGTACTCTCATCCTTTCTAATCATAAATTCTCCATCGATCTCATCCGATGCAAATGGGAAGTTTCGATGTCATAGTAGGCACAGATTGGTTATCTTTGCACCGTGCCGAAGTCGTTTGCTTCGATAAATACATTCACATTCCGTTCGTTAACGGTAAAATTCTTAAAGTCTTCGACAAAGCAACTTCTAGAAGGCTTAATCTCATGTTGTGCTCCCAATCGCAAAAATACTTACGTCAAAAGTATGTTCCGTTCCTAACTCTCGCGGTGGTAAAAGACAAAAAGGAAAAGAAAATCCAAGATATTTCTATTGTTCGCGATTTCCTCGACGTCTTTCCCGATGATGTCTCTGGTCTTCCACATGTTCGTCCGATTGAATTCCGAATCGATCTTGTGCCCGGCGCAATGCCCGTGGCCAAGACTCCTAATCTTTTAGCCCCGTCGGAAACGCAAGAATTGTCGAACCAACTCGAAGAACTTTCCGATAAAGGTTTCATTCGTCCAAGCTCTTCTCCTTGGGGCGCTCCCGTTCTCTTCGTGTAAAAGAATGATGGTTCGTTTCGTATGTGCACCGATTATCGAGAGCTTAACAAACCCACCATTAAAAATCGATATCCCTTTCCACGAAGCGATGATCTTTTCGACCAACTTCAAGGCGCAACTTGTTTCTCAAAAATCGATTTTCGATCAGTTTATCATCAATTGCGCGTTCGTGAAGAAGACATCCCAAAAACCACTTTCCGAACTCGATATGGACATTTCGAACTTTTGGTCATACCCTTTGGGTTAACCAACGCACCCGCGATATTTACGGATCTCATGAACCGCGTTTGCAAACCAATTCTTGATAAATTCGTTATTGTCTTTATTGATGACATTCTGATATTTTCTAAGACCAAAGCCGAACATGAGCATCATTTGTGTTCCATTCTCGAGCTCCTTAGAAACGAACGACTCTACGCCAAATTCTCCGAATGTGAATTTTGGCTCGAGGAAGTTCAATTTTTGGGACATATCGTAAACGACAAAGGTATTCATGTTGATCCCACTAAAATTGAGGCCGTTAAGGATTGGAAAACTCCAACGACTCCACGGAAATTCGATCATTCCTTGGTTTGGCCGGATATTATCGGCGTTTCATTCGAAACTTTTCCAAGATCTCTTTGCATCTTACCTCCCTTACTCATAAAGGAAAACCCTTAGATTGGGGTTTGAAACAAGAGGAAGCTTTTCATACTCTCACGGACATGCTTTGCAATGCTCCTTTTCTAACCCTTCCCGATGGAAACGACGGTTTCATTGTATTTTGCGATGCATCCCATCAAGGCCTTGGTTGTGTTTTCATGCAACGAGGTCAAGTCATCGCTTACGCATCAAGGAAACTAAAGGTAAACGAGAAGAATTATACGACTCACGATCTCGAACTTGGTGCCGTCATTTTCGCTCTCAAAATCTGGAGACATTACCTTTATGGTACAAAATGTGTGGTTTTTACCGATCATAAAAGCCTTCAATATATATTTGACCAAAAATATCTCAACATGAGACAACGACGATGGGCCGAATTACTTAGTGATTACGATTGCGAGATTCACTACCATCTCGGTAAAGCGAATGTTGTCGCTTACGCCCTAAGTCGAAAGGTTAATGTTAAATCCGTTCTGCTTTTAAGCGTTGTGGTTCAAACCGATTTTCAAATCCGTATCTTTCAAGCTCAGCGTACCTCCGTTGAAGAAGGTAACATGTACACGAAATGTCGTGTGGAGCCGAACTCCAACTCGAAACCAAACCCGATGGTCTTTTGTACTTTCTCAATCATTTGTGGGATCCCAATCGCGATGATCTTCGTACTTGTATACTCGACGAAGCTCACAATTCGCGGTATTCTATTCATCCCGGTGCGGATAAGATGTATTTCGATCTTCGTGCTACCTTTTGGTGGTCGGGTATGAAAAAGTACGTAGCGTTGTTTGTATCTAAATGTATTACTTGCTCAAAAGTTAAAGCCGAACATCAAAGACCATTTGGTATACTCGAGCAACCACCGATTCCCGTTTGGAAATGGAAAGACATTGCTATGGACTTTATCACTAAACTACCCAACACCCGAAAAGGATATGATAGTATTTGGGTGATTATCGATCGTTTAACCAAGTTTGCTCATTTCATTCCGGTCCGCGAGAAGTATTCTGTCGAGCAGCTTGCTCAAATCTATATTCGGGAAATTGTGTGCCGACACGGTTGGTCATTGTCTATCATCTCCGATCGCGATGCTCGTTTTACCTCTCATATTTGGCGATCTCTTCAAGAAACTTTGGGAACACGTCTCGAACTTAGCACCGCTTAGCCGAGGGTAATCTCCATATACCTCTGGGACTTTTCATCCGACTTTGGGAACTTGTCGGTGTTCATCCGACTTTTCATGTTTCGAATCATAAAAAGTGCTTAGCCGAGGGTAATCTCCATATACCTCTTGACGAAGTACATGTCGATGAGTCGATGATCTTGTTTGAACGACCCGTTGAGATCATGGATCGCTACGAGAAGAAAACCAAGCGTAGTCGTATTCGTTTAGTCAAAGTTCGATGGGAATCACGGCGCGGTGTGGAAGTCACTTGGGAACGAGAAGACACAATGAAAGAGAAGTGTCCACACTTGTTTGCATTGTCATCTTCGTCTTAATTTTGGGACGAAATTTCTTAAAGTAGGGGATACTGTGACATTCGTCAAAATTGGGTCCCGTTTGTACTCGTTTGTATTCGTTTATGACCCGTTTATCATGTAAACCGACCCAATTTGTAAACCGAAACTTATGATATAATCAAAATTATGGTTTTTATGTTACAATATTGTTTTACACTTGTTGGGTCTTCGGGCCTTAAAACGCGTTAAAATCACTTAAAACGAACTTCGGGGGCCAAAACTGCCATTTTTGAAACATTTGAAAAATCCACCAGCCGCCCCATCGCGCTACACGATGGGGGGAGGCCATTGAGGTCGCGCAGCGCGACGGTGCCCAGACCAGACCTGCAAATCATGTTTGTTTGTTGGTTCCATTGTCCATTAAATCCGAGTTTCAACCAATAAATCATTTGTTTAACCCCTCTAAGCTCTTCCTATAAATACCCAACCCTTTCCCACATTAATCCCTGCTCATAAAATTTTTCATTACTCAAATTCAAAGATCATATAAGGTTATTTTCATGTTGATGTCGGGTTTGACTTTCAAAGTCAAACTGTTGAAGTTTTTCATTTTTGTTTGCGTAACTTAGTCTAAATCAATACTTGAATCATATGGCACAACATATATATAATATACACCCCTTGTTACCTTTGGTGGTTACTTTTCCTGCTTCGGTTGGTTAAGTTTCGGGCCTCGTAAGGCAAGGCTACATGGAGGACTTTCGTGGTCTTTGTTATATATTTTTCGCATCTAAACATCTAACTTTGTTATTGCTTACTAAACATGCTTAACTTATTCTCATATTACTTATTTATTAAGTTCCATGGTTATGGTTTTGAAGAGACTAGCCTCGGTTTAACCGTAAATAGCTCCAAACCGTAAACCGAACTTTGTTTACTAGTTTTGTTAAATAATTGTTTAAACATGCTTTATGTTGGAATTAAGTTTCTAAAATCATTATTATAAGTTCTTTGGTTATGGGTTTGTAGATTATAACCTCGGCAGTAACCCGAAACTAGATCCGAACCGAAAACCGAACTTTCGTTTAAAGACTTTATTGTTAACTTTTTGGATGTAAAATTTAAGTTTCATCATTTATAAGTTATTATACAAGTTCTTCGATATTTGGGCATGTGGAAACCATCTATGAACTTCTTGTGAGATGGAAACCGAACCAAACCGAACTAAACCGATTTTCACTCGCTTAAGACACACAAGTGTGTTTTTAGCTATCAAGACTTGTATATTTATTTAAAAATACTTTACAAACTTATTTTAAATATTTTATTAAAGTACTTGGAATGTTGAATCCAACTTGATCTTATAACAAAATTTGGACCGACAAAATCGAACACTCGCTTAACGTGCGTTGTTAGTTCTAAAACAATAGAACTACATACTTGGTTAAGTGTTAATATATTTTTATGAGTTCTCTCATAATATTTAATCTTTTGGAAAGTTGACTTTGGGTTTGACCAATTATCAAGACCCGAACCAACAACCCGAACACTCGATAAAAACCCGTTTTAGTATCTATATTCCAAATGAACTTGCATTCTTGCATTTTTACCCACCTTATTACTTAACATAGGTTGAGTAAATAGTTAGGTTAGATACTTTAACCCGGTTTCGAGCAAACTTACATTTTTAAAGGGTTATTATTATAATTTTTAGATAGTTACATTTTAAACCTTAAACTTTAATTGTTTACATTTCTTATCTTTTATTTTAAAGCTTTCGTTAAGCAACCTTTCTAATTTAAGGTTTTTACCTTTATTTAGGCTTTGCTCGTTAGACTCGTCCTTCCGTTTTCCCGCCGTTTAACTGACCAAGTTTTATGTTTGAACGTGAGTACTTTCATACCCCGTTTTTCCATCTTTCGTTTTGGGGGTGACATTTCATACTCATCCAAACTAAATTCTTTATACTTGGGTCTTAAACCACAAACGTTATTGTATACTTTACTTAAATAAATGCTCGATTTGGTGTTCTATGCTTACATGCTCATGTGTTTATGTGTTTACTGCTTTTGGTTGGTTGATCTAAAAATCCTAGACTATTTGGCATCCCCTTATAGCAATGTGTCGTTAATGTATTCTTATTAATGATAACTATAAATCCTATACTATTTGGCATCCCCTTATAGCAAGGTGTCGCTAACGTATTTCTATTAGCGATCTCATCTCTTTATCCAAATTATTGCTATTTATTTATTGTTTCGTATACATGATTGTGGCTTTCCTTATTATATACATATATGCTCAAAACTATGAATTGCTCACCAACATTTGTGTTTATAAACTTTATTTTATGAAATGTTACATGTTTGCATTTAGGTTGATATTGGGAGCTTGAAGAAAACGTCATAAATATCGTTAGGATATTAGCAAAATGAACAATATATTTATTTGCTATATTTTTTGATGATTATTGTATGAACAAGTATGTTATGTGACGTTATGATTTTGTGAAATTAAATGAGTTGTTAAATATTGTCGCTTTAAATAGTGTCATGCGCTTATGGGCAATCCGTCGCATCCCGGCATGTTCCGCCGCCTTTGGTCGGGGTGTGACACTATTTATAACAATAATAAACTTGTTTAAACAACAACAAAAAAAAAGAACGGGATTGCCATCGGGTTAGGGTTTGAAAATCATCCATCATTCATTCAGCACAGAACTCAAAGTCATTGTCTCACTGGAGACCACCGGCCACCGCTAAGCATACACCGTCGTCCGCCGTTGTCAGCCACCACCCTGGAGACCACTGGCCACAACACACAGGAAAACACCTTCAACCTTGGACACCACACACACCGCAGTATCGAGTACTCTCGCATTATCATGAATATGTTAGGTCTTTCTTAGTTAAAAAAATTATCTAGTTTTTTTTTTTAATTTTTTTAAGAACAATCATTTGAATGAATGAAGAAAAATTAGATATTTAGATTTCATATTGTTCGGCCTGTATGACCCGAAACTCTGGACTGACCTGAATCGCCCACCCCACACGAACCAAGTTGCTAAACCGAAAATTTTTAGGTCCGTGACTTCGGTGACCGCTGTGACTAAACCCAAACTTCGCCACTGCTTTATGGTATCGTTTAGTCCCGCTTGTTTCTGTGTTTTAATTGTCATTTGAACCTTATTCCATCTTCTTACTAGTTTTTGAAAGATAGTTTTAATTACCAGTAAAAGAAAAGGATATTATTAATCAACTCCACCTCACCAACTATAAGCTACCGTAATAGCCAAATTTGGAAGAAAAGAACAACACACAAAAACCATCCAAAAGCCGTCCAAGCACAAATGCACAAAGAATATACTTTTCACACCAAGAAAAGAAGGCTGACCTTGCATAAAAAACTCAGCCAAATGGCCGCCTAACACATTGAAATAAACTCATCGCCCCATCATTTTCAAACCCCAACAAACCTATCTCCAAATGCCCCAAACCAATAATAAATTGCATCACAACAAGTTCAACAAAACCATTGAAAATGCAGTCCAAAGACGAGCTCAGGTTCCACCATTTCAGCCACGATCATTCCCTAGACTACACCAAACTAAAGCCCCACCATGACGCCATTTGCTCCGGCTGCCAACACCCCATCGCCCCGGGAAAGTTCTACTACCGGTGCAAATTATGCGGTTTTTACCTTCATCAAGTATGCTTTAGTATGCCCGAAAATGTCACTCATCCGTCCGACCCGAACCACAACCTCACCCTTGAAACATTCCCTACACCTTCCAGAGTTCCCATTACATGCAAAAGTTGTGAAAACCCTATCAAGGGTTTTTACTACCGTTGTTCCAAATGTATAGATTATTACCATACTTTATGTTTAGCCGCGCCTTTGTCGATGAAAACCCCTTTGCATCGACACTCGCTTAACATCGAATTCGTACCAGTTTACGATTCCAGTGTGATTTGTGTGATAAGCCTAGTTACAGTGGATGGGTGTACCATTGTAATTTATGTGAATTTGATGCTCATCTTTCATGTGTTCTTACTAATAAAGGATTGGCTCAGCCGACTGATGATCATCCGGTTCCAGTGACGGGTTCTACGAGGGGTAATCAGCGACAAGATGAGTTGATGGAGTTGCTAACAAGGAGTTCTAATCTACCACACAATCAAGATCTATCCATGCAAAGTTTTCAGCTTAGCGAAGCGTGTTTCTCGATAGATTTTCAGAACTCGTTGATCGGGAACGGTGGTGGTAAGATGCAGGCGGGTTCGGGGGATATTGTTGGGATTCCGGAAGAGAAGAGGATGTATGGAGGTGTGGATGATAGTGAAGGTTTTGAAGAGGAGTCTAAGAGGTTGGAGAAGGGTAGAGGTTCGAGTTATAGTCGGGAGTCGATGTCAGTGTCTTCGAGTGTGATCGGGTCTCATATTTGGTCGGAACTGGAGCAAGCTACCGAGAAAAGGAATTCAAAGGCTGGAGATAAACGAGATGAAATGGACACGGTAAGTCATCATACCAATCAGTGCAAAATGTTTTTTTTTTTTCCTTTTTTAAATGGATCGGATATGAAACTGGTCGCCTTAATAGTTCACTGGTTATACCGGTCAGATCAGCCGAACTAGATTAAAAAAATAAATATGTCATAAATGATTTAAAAATAAACATTATAGTATTAAAAAAAAAGTCAAATAAAATATATCATCACTCTTTTGGGTCAATATTCATAAACAATGAATCCTTAAATATTTATGCTAAATAAATTAATAAATGATACTTTATAAGAAAAAAATTAAATTCCTTTTCAAATTGGGTCAAACCACCCGGACCTATATTTTTCGGTCTGAGCTTTAGCCAGCGGGTTCGAATACACACAACTGAACTAGTTATAAGTCTGGTTTCTGATTCGACCTATTGGTACAGTCCGGTTCTAAATGTATTGGAAATTTTATATCACTTTTTTATATAAGTTTTGAAGCGTTAACATATTGAAATATCATATAATATCTTTTAGCAAATATGTAATTATATTAATTAACATGATATCCTATTGTTTTTTAGAGGAGACCGAGTTCAAGTTTGCCAAAGTTCATGTGTTGCTTCAACATCGGGAAGATTATGTCATGAGGCCGGTAGGCAATTACTTTAAGGATTTAATTTGGTGATATATATATATATATATATATATATATATGTAATAATATTTGAAAATTTGTTTCTCACGGGTTTTATGCAACTGGTTCCTATATATCAACCCGATTATTTTTAATGTATATAGTATTTAATATACATGATTTATTTCAAATATATACATCATATAACTTGCTAACAAGCTTGAAAGTTGAAACCCAAGAGTATGCCAGATAATCAACGGGTTGTTACCCGATAGATCTTTGGCAGGTTTTAGGCTGGGTTTGAGACAAACTTTTACAATTAAGTTAAAGGTTAGGATTGCCTAAACCCGTCCCAAAACCAAAAATTATCATCCCTATTGGTGTTAATTTGATGTGATCTTTTAATTTCGTGTTATACTGAAAAAATCCATGCAAAATTAAGTAGACTTTGTATCACTTTATGGGCTGAATGTTAGATTAATTAGTGGGCCACCTGATACTATAAAATTCATGCAAAATAGACTCTTTTTTTTAATAAATTTTTTATTAACATTTAACACAAATCAAATTACATCTGGATAATGGGTAAGCGAGCAACAAGCTGCGCCGCTATCTCCTTTTGGATCGTAAAGCCTATTCTACTAAATATAAATCCTTGGTTCCTCGGGCTCTGCGAGTCACTGTGGACCACCTTCTGCACCCGCTCAAAAAAGCGAACCGTCTCGGGAGCTAGGGATCCAAATGTGTCAAAGGCAAATGGAATGAACACATGCTGATTCTCCAAACACGCTGTCTCATGCTTAGCAACCTTCCTAGATTCCGCCCTAAAAACCGTCTGTCTGGGAACGAAGCCACTGTCTCTCAGCCCCACCAATGGGGACACCCCAGTGAGGTCGACACACGCATGCTTACCCCCTGTCCAACCAAACACAAGAACGTCCGCAGGACGCAGTGTAGATCTTCCCTCTCTCGGATCAGTCAGAAAGTTAACAGGTGCCTCTTTTTGGGCCGAGATCCTAGCACGCCTAAGCACATCCCATAACACATCTCTAACCCAGTCGTGACGATACTTGAACCCCGGCAATTCCTTACAGTGAAGGGCATGCTCACCAAATTTATCCAAACAGGCTTTTTTACAAATTGGGCATGATTCGTCTTGAGGGAAAATAGGAATCATGAGCCGGTATTTAAGGATGGCTCTGTAATCAACTGCCGACATCCGTTGCCCAAGACCTTCAATGGGCACAACAGTCAAAAAATCTTGGGCATGAGCCCCCTTGAGACAAGCAAAAACTGTCTTTTGTCTCGGAGTCATATCAAATCGCTCCTCCAAATCATGTATGTGTTTAACATAAAGAGCACTCGCCAATGTTTGTTGAGGTTTCTTGGGGGCGGTGTCCTTATCAGTAAAACCGTCTAGATCAACGTCCGGAAGAGTTGTTCCAATATTACAAAGTGCAAGGGAGTAGTCAGAATCTACCCCCATAACATCAGCCCTTCGCAAGATGTGATCCTGCAATTTCCACGACTGGGCCCTGGAAGCCACAAAGACATATGCAGAGACATCCTCAGCCGAGAAAATTCCTAAGCCGCCGCAACGCATAGGAAAGGAAGCCAACCTCCACTGGAGGTCCCAAAATATTGTCCCCAAAATAGACTTTGAGTTTAATTCGGGCCATAATAAATAATAATTGCAGCCCATGCCACGTCATAAATTCAGCTTATGCGTATGGGCTTTTCATTACATTTGGTTAATGTTAACAAATGATCTAGAAGACCAAATTAATTAATCTAGATTATTTTCCAACACATATCTCCAGTTCTCCACCAGAGATTCATTAGTTTCGTATACATCTTCTAATGAAAGTCCAAGGCTTCGAAACTTTTATAAGGTATATGACTGTATGAGAATCAGAGAAAGCTTTGGGCTTGACTTTATATATGTAGCCAAATTCGCACTATTTGTTGAAGTTGATCCAATATGAAACCTAGAAAGAACCTAAAGGTATGATCTTCATGTAAAGATAAAGTTTAAACGTAAGTGAGATTAAGAAATTTTGTGTACGTGTTACTTTGTTTTTAACAAAATATGTTGCCAGGTTTGTTTTTGGTTTAATGCTTCTCTAGGTAATTACACGTGGCTGAGTTGATTTATAAGACTATACACGAAGTTTCTTAACTTGTATATAAAGCCTTTCTTTTTATGTGGATGTACTTGTGGTTGTAAAAGTTGCATGAGTTAGTCATTTGAAAAAAAATAATAACTCATGGTTATAAAATTCTTGATAGTAAAACGTAAATGAACACACAAACTTTTATTACTTGAAAAAGAAGTTACATTTGCTCAAAATACAGATTCTTCAACACGTATATTTGATCATGCGCGCGCACACACACATTTTCTTATTATTCAAAACCAGGAGAAGATGCCTAGTTAGATGAGATGTCAATGGCCTTAACCTCCGGCTTCTTGATTTCATGCTTAGGCACAGTCACAGTCAGCACTCCATTCTTCATCTTCGCTTTCACCTCTTCAACCTTCGCATTCTCCGGCAACCTGAACCTCCTGAGGAATTTGCCGGAGCTCCTCTCCACACGGTGCCACTTGTCGTTCTTCTCCTCTTTCTCCTTGCTCCTCTCTCCACTTATCTTCAATACTCTATCCTCTTCCAACTCCACCTTCACCTCCTCTTTCTTCAACCCTGGAAGATCAGCCTTGAATACGTGAGCTTCTGGTGTCTCCTTCCAGTCAATCTGTGCGTTTGCAAAAGCCGAGGTTTCGCGGGCGGAAGAAGGAATGATGTCGGAAATGGAGGTGTTGAAGAAGGGATCCCACGTGTCCAAAGAGAAAGGATCAAAGACGTTGGTTCGACGACCACCGAAGAAGCTTGGAATGATCGACATGATTGTTTTTGAAAACAAGATTGATTGATAAATGTAAATGTAGGCTGTAGTTAGAATGAATTGAGAGTTTTGTTGATTTGATGATGGAAGTAAGTGTTGGATGATGGTGTTATTTATAGGTGAAGGAAGATTGTTATGGGGTTGTGGAGACACTTCATGCTAGAGGTTTCTGGCACTTTGTGGGCCTTTATGTTGAAAAAGATATTGTTGTATACTCATAACTTTACTTTATTGCATCTCTTCTAGACTTGTGAACTTCATTGTTCATTATTCTCTTACGTCTCCAAGCCTTCTCAATCCTTCTATTTTATAATCTGTTTATAGAAACTCTTTCAATAATAATGGATTTTTAAATATTTATTTAAAACAATATTTATAATTAAGTTAGCATTGTTTGACAAGAGACCTGACTAGGTGAGATGTATTTATTTCTAAAACTTACATGTAAAAAAAGCTTCATTAATAATTTAAAATTAGTTTTTTAGTTAAGTAAATAAAATAGTCTTTAACCGATTCAAAGGTATATTAATGAAACTATTAAGAGAATATCCTATATCCTACAAGCACCATCATATTACAAATTTCATCAAATGGTAAAATCATGTTGTGTGATTTAAGTGTAGATGGGTTTAACCTTAGACTAACTTTATTGACGACCAAAATTAGATAGGAATGTGTAAATGGTATCGGGTATCAGTACCAAATTGGTCTTAAACCGGAACTGTCAGTACCAATTCACTGCTCACTTTTTGAGGTTTTAGGATCAGTACAGTACCGATATTTTATCAATTCAATACTCTGGAACCATCTTCCATTATTTCATACCAAAGACTACCTACATGTTTTAAGATATTCAATCTTTTAGATAAGGCATTATTTTCTTTACGAAAATAGTTATTGAAAAATATTTTAAGATGTTTAATAATGCTTTTCGATGTTGAAACTATGTAATGTTTTAAAAATGCTAAATAATATATTTTTTATCATTGTTTTTTTTTTGTATTTTATTTATTTAAACAAAATTAAAAGCAAAATTAGTTATTAGAACGGATACAAACAATTGAATGTTAAAGTAAATGGTTATTTGAAAAAATAAAAAATAAATTCTTTTCATATTTAAAAATATTTTTTAGAACTGCGAGTTTCATGTGTGTTTAAGGTTATCGTACTTTCCAAATTAGAGAGTCTTGTTGTCTCATTCTGGTCAGACTATGTTGTCTTAATCGAGTTCACGTTGGTTAAGAGTTTGGCTTGGGCGTTCCCCCGAAAACCATATTGCCGGCTGCCACTTGACAGTTATTGTACCGTCACAAGAGCATAACTCTCTAGCGTAATACATTTAACATTCGTTGCGCCTTAAGTGCATAAATAGAAAATTACCAAGATAGATAAATTTAACCATTTATTTGAAAATAATATTAAATATGAACTTTTAGTGTACAACATCATTGACAATTTCATATTTGGCTAATCATAGGTCACCACATATGCTTAATAGGTTAAGAAGGCAAAGGCTTAGTCCACGACACTGAAATTGATAATTAAAATGCCAGTGGTACCCCCCCCCCCCCTAGCAAACCAGGAGTTGATACGTGTCACCTATAGGATAAACTTACCCTACAAATGCATTTTCTTAGCCATATGTCTTGTATGCTTGGAAGAAACATGTTGGCTAAGCCTATCTCCTCTTAACCTCGCCAAGAAGAGCAAGGCGGAGCCACCTTCTATGGGTTGGGTTTATGGAACACATTGGTTTCAAACAACTCTGTAGAGGCAATGAATCATTTTTGAATGAACTAACGATAATTATATGAGTGACCCAAGTTCAAGAGTGTTATAGTAATAAATACCATTTTCACTAGGTTTAGAGGTCATTATAAGGTCGAATCCTAGGAGCCCTACTTTTTTTAAAACTTTTTTTAAACACAAAAATTGGAACAAGGAAATCATTCAAATGAATTTTCCATTACCAAGTTATGAATAAGGGTGTGTTTGTTTACGTATGGATGGGATCTGAATGGGCCAAAAGTTTGATTCGCTCAGACATAGGAATGTTTGGTTCCTCACAACGCCAAATCTGAATGGCTGAATGAAGCTCTTAGCCATTCAGATAAAAAATATCGTTATGTGGAAATTTGCCATAGTTACCCTCTTCTCTCTTGCGACTTCATTACGCTCGCCATCTCCTCTTCGCCTGCTCCATTAAGTTTTGTTTCTATCGATTTGATTCATCTACACTTGAACCACTGATTCAATTATGCCAAAAAATATTAATTGATTGTGATATGGACGAAGGAGAATTGTGGAGGAGGCAGTGGTAATGCGGTGAAGAAGCTAGTAGAGTATGATGCAAAGTATTGAGAAATTAAAACCCTTTGTTTTGAAACCCTAGCTCATTGTTTTGCCCTACTTTTCAAAATTATTTAAATTCGGCAATTTTTTTGCAATTAGTGTTGATTTGTTGTAATTACTCTTATGTTTTAAGAAATTGCAATTAGTCTAATGCAATATTGTCATAATGTAACTTCCCGACTTATGGCCTAGGCGTGTGACCAATAGTTGGTACTTGTAGTGTAAATATATCAGATTTTAGCGGAAGTCTTTAATTTATAATAAAATATTAATATATTTTTGAAACGATACTTTAATTGTAAAACATTCATTTATAATAATAATATTTATTTGAAAAGCTTTTCGGGTAATAAATACCCGCGTGTTTAATTTATAAACATGTTTAATTTTTATAAATCATATCATTTACAATCTTTTAATTTAAAACTAAGTCATCTCTACCTTGCGAGCGTCTATCTCCTTGAATGACTCTAATTTCTTGCTACATGTACTAACTTTTATTTCCTGTAACATGCGGGAAAAATACGTCAGCTATATGCTGTTAAATCGTTAATTCTAAAAACATTTTGTAAATATTTCTCTACTTGACAAGATAGTTTTCTGGAACACACTCAGCAGAAACGTCTATTATTTCTGGGATTTGTTCCACTTGCCATACACACACAATTTTGGTTCTCCGGGAGCTGATACCCATTGGAGAACTTTTATTATGATCTCTAGTATGCGGCCTCGTAGCCTTGATTGATACACTAGATTAATTATGTTTGGATCCAGACACATGTGTACTCGGTCTGAGTTTTGTTTTTATTCTCTATCTTGTATTATAATAGGGATCATGTAATCCCAAAATCTTTATTTGACTGTCTTTGTTTAAGATAAACAACCCGTTTATCTTGACTGAATAAGGTTTAACGTATTCACCTGTGACTGTCTGTTCTGAATGATGTGGTGATCTCGTTTGAAAACCTTTGCGAATGAATGAATGATTGAATGATTGACCTATAATAAAATAGGTTTATATAAATACCCGGATTGTCTCTTAATCCGGCTACAGACCTTTAGTCTGGTTTTGATAGCTTAAACCTTAATTAATCATTTGTATAAAATACTTTGGACATTAATCTTTTCTCTTTATTTGCTAATCATGTGCTATGTTTCTTTTTCAAGAAGAAATGTCTATGATATGTTTCTTCTTCAAGAAGAAACGTCTTTTTGTCTATAACCTTTGTATATAAAATCTCATGTTTCTTAATTATAAAGAAACACTATTTTTAACTATACCTCTTATAGGTAAAACTTATCTTTTTTACTCTTGAAGAAATATTATTTTAATTATATCCCCATGTATATGAATACTTATATTTCTTAACCATAAAGAAGTTATGTTTTAGTTATAACATTTGTTTATATAACATTTTGTATTTCTTTAATTATAAAGAAATCTTATTTTATTATTATCTTTTATTTTGATCAAGGTCTAGGCTATACCCTGACTAGGGTCTAAGCCTTGAGATAATAATATTTTATTTGGACAGAACTCCTACCTTGCTTAGCTTACTATTTTCTTAGATTCTCGGGCAGCACTTCGACGCTTGCACGTATTTTGAGAATCTTGATTAACAACTCCTCGGCACGCAAATCGAGGAAACGTTCGAGGGTCGCCGGGTCATGCACGTATTTCGAGGCAGAATGTCGGGTTATCTCGGGTCGGCACAATTTATGAGGTCGTCACACGTCACGAGGCCGGCACGCAAAACGAGGTGCGCCGGTCGTCGAGATTGTCGGCACGAACTTCGAGGTGTCGTCGGTATATGGTGCGGATTACGAGGTTATTATTTTCGGGTCGGTGGCACGGAAACCGAGGTAGAGAGAGTAATTCTAGAGAGAAAAAATATTTCTAGAGAGAGAGTTGGGTGGTGTGATGGAAATGAGCTATGAACCGTCCTATTTATAGCTGAAATCTGGTCCTATCGCGAGACGTTTCCATCGCGTATCGCGATGTCTTCTTGGCTATGCCCATCGTGTATCGCGATGGGTTAATAAATCAGAGTTTTTTATTTTTATTTTTAAACCCCTTTACTTTTACTAACTTGTCATTTTTGGATCGAAATTTTTAGGGATGTTACACATAAATATATCAAAATTAATTTGAGCATGTGGAATCAAGGTTTCGGTTTCTCAGCAGCCATGCATATGTCAAAATTATTGTTTAATATCTGAAGAGTTTTGGCTTGGAATGGCAGTTACATCAAATATGTTGGTTTTCTGTTTTTTCTTCATTGTTTTTATTTGTATTATGGAGTCTTTGATATGTTTAAGGTGCTTACTAAATGTTTTAAGATAATGTTTGCAACCCAAATAAATGAATTTGAAACGGAAACGTACTTCCGATTCAAGGCTCGAGTTTGGACGCTATAACTAAATAAGCTTTGTTTAAGGGTTGGCTCGAGCTTAATAAAGCTCGGCTTATTTTGAGTTTTTTATTGATTCGATCTCAAGTTGCTCGTTTGCACCCATTTTCATATTTCGTTTATAACTTGCATATCCTAGATTTCCAATAATTAAATATACAAAACACAAAGTCTTGTCCAAAATCAATAAAGTAATCCAAGGGAAAACTTGCATGAAATTGTGAATGTTGTATTGAATGTAAATTGATCTAATGTATATGATATGTAGTAAAACTTATGTGAGTGTTCAAATTTGATGCATGCTTTTATTTGCAATTGGCATAATCGAGTTGAGGTTCAGGGACATTCAACTATATTGTTAATTAGTTTTAATGTGTGAATTTACAATTAGCCTTTATTTATCTGGTTAATATGTTTAGATTTGTTCACTATGTAGGGTTTCGAGATAATAAGTGTATTTCCATCTCATCACGATAGAGCTGCAATTTCCTTCATGGATCTCATCACGTAATCGAGTTGAGGTTCAGGGTCATTCACGTATATTCTCTCTCTTTTTTGTTCTTTTTTTGGAATCAATCTAGATTCAAGTGCTTATAATTATAATAATTTTGTTTCAGAATTCAAATGCATGAATCACTGATTCACTGCATGTATGACACTTGAGCCAACAAAAATTATATGTTTTGAGTAATTGTAATATTTGTATTTAATTTGTGATTAAGAATTCATACAACGTGTTGACAGTTATGACCTGGAATGTCTTATAATAAATTTTTGATAGGTGGAAACAAGGGTTAGATTATTCAGTAAAGAGAAGAGACCAATATCGGTTATCTTATAATATGCTTTTGCATTTATAGCACCAGTGTCTTTCTGTTTAGTGAATGCAAATAGAATTATGGCATGAGATTGATAGTAGAAAGACAATATGTTCAATATTCCTGTGATGATGACAATGCCTTTTTCTATTCCTGGTGATCAACTTGCAAGTAACAAATGGAATTTACAGGTTTTCATTTTGTAATATTTTGTTTGTTTGTGACAGTGGTAAGGCTTTAATAGTAACCTTTTGTTGTTTGTGATAGTGTGAATGCTCAAAAAATCAAAAATTTGTTTGTTGTTTGCTAGCTTCAAAATACTGGAGTTGTTAAGTCATATGTGATATGTTGCTTAGATTCACGAGCTTAACCGGAGTTGGTGGTATTTTGTTAATGGGGGCGCATGGTACTCAATCATGCGGACATATTTTTAGCTTAGAAATACATTAGAGACCTGTTCTTTAGATGTTATATACGTAGTTTTTCTACTTTTTTTGTTCCTTTACATGGAATTAATTCCAAGTCTACCATGCATGTTGTTTTTGAATAGCTAATGTTACCAAGTAGGTTAACATTGTATCTCTATTTGAGGTTTGCTAACAGCTTGGGATGTAAAATTCTATAGCAGATGTTAGCCTTCTACAATAATAGAACTCTATTACAATTCAGTTAAACACATCCAAATTAAATTTTGTTTCTAAAGTCTAAACTGCCTGTGCAACACGCGGGTTGAAAAAACTAGTTTTATATATATATATATATATATATATATATATATATCATAAATGGTGTTATGTTTATTTGGTCAAGTTTTGTTCTTTGTAAGGATTACCCTTTATACAAACGAGTCATGTCAAAATTTTCTAAAATATGTTGTTAAGAGCTCTGACTAAACATATATATTTCATTCAGCACAAAATAGTTAAGGGGTAAAATAGTCATTCTACACATTCATTCAGATGTCTAGCCAAACAATACTTACTGGCTCGGACTCTCTTAATCATTTAGACCTCTTATTGGTTCAGCACTTGTCAAACAACCCCTTAGTGACCAAAGTGCTAACAAGGTTCAAAACTTCAAACTATGAATGTGTGTAGGATGGGTTTTCTAATTAAAGCAAGTTTACTTCTATTATTCATTGTATTCTTTTTCTTACATAATGCATATTCGGGTCCTAATTGCTCTTGTTTAATAACATTCGAAGGGCACACAACGTGCACTTTAATAGTTTCGTTTTGTTAAAACTTGAATCTCAACATATATGTAATTTTGTGTATATAAATTTTGAATATGTGATTCAGTTTTGTAAAAACTTGAATTTTAGAACTAATGAAATGAAAATTTTAATGTTTGGTTGTTAAAGATTTGACATGACCCAACCCGAAAATTTTAGCGTTGGAATTTGAGAAATTTAATCACTGAAAATATTTGAACCTATAGTATAAAAAAGTCATTGGTGATTTGATGCACCACTAAAAGAGAAGTTGGATTACCAACGTGTTTTTTCTTAGCCTATAAGAGTCAATTAAGGAAATACATTCGTAGGCTAAACTTTCCTGGTTGGTTTGAAACCGGTTACCGGTCCCATCATTTATATATGATTTTCAGCACAAAAAAAGATCGGCCAAGGTTTAGGCTCCTTAGCCTACTTAGCATATGTAGTGACTTCTTATTGATTAAATTTCCAAAATGTCTATGGTCTTTTAGACTAAAATACCATTATATTGAAGTAAAAAAAGTAAAAGAAAGAAAACTACTTGTTGAAAATATCTGTTTAAATAATTTTTCCCTAACTAAACATGTTCATTGGGTATCTTTGGTTTACACTAGATGATTTAGCCTCAAGGCCCACATGAATCCATAGGCCTTGATAAATATATACCAGCCCAATTGTTAAAGCCAAGTCCAAATACATAACAAGTTAACAACCCAGTTAACCGTCGAGGTCTTCAGGTTCAGGTCCAGGTCCTTGTAAAATAGCTTTTAAATTAAATAACGATTTAAGGTTGAGAACTTCAGGAGTTGTGAGGGTTATGGAAAATTAACAAAAACGAGCACTCGATTTAATTTCCATACTTCTTATAGTAGTATAGATTACTTTTGGACTCCAAAGGTCGGATACAGATAAACTTCTCAACAGATTCTCTATCCTATCTTTTTTCTTTGTTTTCATTATAGGATAACACGATGATTAGAAATCCTTTACTTTTTTCAACCCAATCGCTCTTTTGATTTTGGAAATTTTTTTATCAATATACTGTTTCTTATAAACATACTTCTCCATTATGGAATGGAGGATGGTAATATTTAGGATTCATTAAAAAATCAAGAATACATTCCTGAGAGAAAGCCTTCCCGTATTGGACACTAATATTTTTTTAACGTCTAATTAGATCGGATAATCATTCAAATTGAAGATTTTACAACTCTAACTTCTAAATTATGCATAAACCATAACACCACGCATTTGTTTAAGAACTTAAGATATAATCTTTAGACAGCAATTATTTTTTACATTCGGTTATATAGATTTTATATAAAACTATGTTTAGTAATATAGCCATGGATTCTTGTATTTTGTGGCTTTTACGATGTAGAACTTGTGTGTACCTTGGAAGCTTCCAGATCGCGTCTTCCTGCAGTCTCTCGAAACTCACCGATCCTTCCTTATAAAATAAAAGAATACTCCAGAAATCCCCAACACTATCTCTATCTATATAAGCCCAACAATCCTTTTACCAACCCAGAAGCTGAAATCGATAGATAACAAATATTTACTCACATACACACATTCAAACAACCAAAAATGGCGATAAAGACGAGCATTCTCTTCGTTTTAACAGCAATGGCGTTGATGACGATCATCGGCTTAATTCCCACAAAAACAGAGGCTCTGATCCCTTACATTAACAGACCACCTCTATGGGACATGATGACTGAAGACCCATTCAAGATCCCTGAACAAAACCCACTCAACAACATCGCTTCTAAAGACCTCGACACTATCAACCTGGCACGCGAAGGAGACATCGGGCCATCACGTGATCTCCCTGGACGTCCCCGGGATGAAGAGAGATGACATTAAGATAGAGGTCGAAGACAACCGCCTGTTGCGAGTCAGCGGAGAGAGGGTGACAGGTGGCACCGGGCGGAGAGGACCAGTGGCAAGTTCTGGAGGCAGTTTAGGCTTCCGGCGAACGCGGATATGGAGAAGGTAATGGCGCACCTAGAAGACGGCGTGTTGAAGATCATGGTGCCTAAGTTGGCTCAGGTCAAGAAGCACTCCAAGGTTATTGATATTATGGAGCAAGGGACCACCTCTGGTGGTGAGGATATTAAGGCAACCAAGGCTACTGCTTGAATAGTTGAATCTCATCGTGACATACGACGTTTGTTGGTACTTGTCTTGGGGTTGTTTTTATTTTTGTTTTTGATGATGTATCTTGCATTTGCATTATAAAAAGGTGGTGGTAATAATATACAGCTTTTACAATTAAGTGTTGGTGTATTTTTTTACCCGTTAGAAACCCTAACAAATATTTACTTTAGAGCAATTCCGATAGCTCATCTATCTTTATAATTACACCATAAATCGTGTTTCTTCAAATTTATTCATCTCTTAAAAATTTTATTTTCCCTCCACTCATAACCTCTTACAACCCTATAAAAAATTTAGAGATCTCTCTCGTGGTATTTTAGTGGAGCTGTTGTGAATGCTCTTATATGGTTTATATTATTTTAGAGGTACTTCACTCATGCATTATATATAGATATATATTACAACTTAAATTAAAATTACAGGAACTACAAAAGAGACGTTATGCAAATACTTCACAAATAAGAAAAAATTTCTTTATACACTACATTCGTGGTTATATTGGTCAGAATACCTTGTTTATCAAGAATCAAAATCTTTAGCCCAATTCTGCTTGTAATTCAAATTATTCCAAAAGCACATACATTGTCTCCAAAATACCGTTACAAATCAATAATTCAAAGCATAAATAATTTAAAACAAAAGTATTCTTCATTCATCAAATCAACCTAAGGTCTCATCTAACTTTCAATACTTGATTCATTCGATAAAGCTACATGCGTCATGCGTTAATATATATATATTTTTGTCAACATAAAGTTGAGCAAGTAAACCACAGTTTTTGAGTATATATAATAATAAAAGGACAATTCCATGCAATAATCGTAAATTACCACAACTAGTAAACAATAAATAAAAGTTGTCTTTTCAATTGAATCGCATTGATAACGGTTTACTTCAACAGCGTATGATCATGCTAATGAGGATGAGGATGAGGTACCAGCCAACATAAAATAAACACAGTCATATTCGCACGTAACAACTAATCGAGCAATTACAATTATGCATATAACGGAATTGTAGTGAAAACAATAAATTGATTTTGAACGTATAACGCCCCCAAAACTGTAAAGCGGTATAAAGGGGAATGTGAATTTACTTACCTTTAATGAGTAGGATAAACGAGGACGAGATAGTAAAAGAAAAACTAGGATGGAAAACGATCAAGCTCCTCAAGGTTCACCGACAAATATTCCTAGTTATTAACGATAGAGTGAGTTAAATATAGTCATAACGAAATATTGAGATTTATGGCGGGTTTCGATTTGGTTAAAAATATTGAAAGTTACATTATCGTTAAATATAAAGGTTATTATTATATTTATAAATGTTATTGTTATTATTATTACTATTATTATTTATGTTTGCTTCCTTTATAAAAATAGGTATTTTATAAAATGATATAGAAGTTGTAAAAAAAAAGCTAAGACGAAAACGAGTCTTTATAATGAATAAAAATTTATTAAGCGAGTTGTCATCACACATATATTCATATATATATATACATACATATATATATAGGCTTTTATGGAGAAAAATTAAGGTTCAAATACGGGAAAAACAACAAGACTAGAGACTCGGTTTAACAAATTTTCGTTTATTAATGTTATACACAAATATTTATATAAAAGACAATTGTTTAAAGGTGTTAAAAAATAAAAAATTTAAAACCGCGTCCAGGACGGCTCGAACCCGCGCCTGGCCGGTCTTAGTGGTTTAACCAAACATGCACCAACCATTGGGCTGGTGCTACAACTTGTGAAAGGAACAATATCAATAATGTAAATACAGACAAGCCAAAGAAACCCCCAAAATCACATATGAACCCTTAATATGGGTTTGTTTAATTCGTTCGTAATTGATTTAAATTGAGTTAGGGGTTTAGTTTATAGATTAAAACCGAATACCAAGGAATGTTTTATTACCGTATATGATGATGGGTTAAGGGATATCAATGAACTAGGGTTTGCGGCTCAAAGTTGATCTCAAATCTGATATTAACCGAACTAGTGTGTTGTAATTAGGTTAGGGTTTTGATTAGCGATGGTTTGAGGAACGTGTGTGTACGATTAATTGAGATATAAACGAGTTTATATAGTGTATTGAGTCAATGGCGGCCGCGGTTCATTCTCAACGAATTAGTTGTCAAATGTTCATAATTTACCATGTTAAGGGTGTCGGTAAGATCGTATTAAGGTAAGGATTGATATGGGATGATCAATTACGCGTTTAACGAGTCCGAAGTTGAAAGGGGGTATGGCGTCTGCAGGAATGTGGAGAAGAGAAGAGTGAGATATTTTGAATATAATTTGCAATTTGGTCCCTGGGGTGTATAGATGGAAACGAGAATGGATTAAAGTTTGAGTTTGGGTGAAAGTTGCAAGTTCTTGTAAGTTTAGGCATTAAAACTACTAAAACAACAAAAATACTCAATAAATACGTCGGTTTTATTAAATGAGTGACCCGAACCCTTAAACGGGTCAGGTATAATTACAAGAATATAAAAAAATAAAAACCCGAAATGTTACAGTACATTTGCATACAAAGGCATGTGGATATATTCGCTAGTGGGTTGATGATAATATTAGAACTATATTAGCGGGGAGACTCGTGCTCGAACTCTATGGACCAAGCTTGAAGAGTTGTATGCTCAGAAGACCAGGAACAATAAGTTGTTTTGATTAAACGGTTGATAAACTTAAAATACCATGATATAACTCATGTTACTGATTATTTAAATGTTCTTCATGGTGTTATTAATCAGCTTGCAAGTATGATTATTAAGTTTGAAGACGAGATACAAGGTTTATGGCTTCTTGGTACTTTACCGGATTCAAAGGAGACTTTTAGGACATCATTGTCCAACTCCGCAACAAATGGTATTATTACTATGGAATTGGCTAAAGGCAGTGAAGAGATATGGAATGAACTCGTGTCAGGTTAAACGAATGTTCTCCGGTCTTCAAGATGAATGAAGTCAAACCTCAATTTTCTTCTCATGGTTTCTCCATATCTACCATGGAAGATTGGGGGAGTGGAGATGACTGCCTAGAGTTTCCTCTTATTCACAGACACAAAAATTATGGCGGAGGCCAAGAGTCCCTTCAAATAAGAGATGAAGACCCCTTATATAAGGAACCTCATGGCTGTGACATTCGTCAATTTCGGGTCTCGAATAGTAGTCGTTTTGTAAAATTTTATTATGTAAACCGACAAGTTTTGTAAACCGACACTTCGGAAATCATCAATATGATGGATTTTATGTTACAATATTGTTTCACACTTGTTGGGTCTTGAAAACATCCCTTTCGGTTTTTAAAACGCGTTAAAATCACCTAAAACGAACTCCGGGGACTAAAACTGTCAATTTTCAAACTTTGGAAAAGCTGGTGGTCAATCCCATCGCGCTACGTGATGGGGGACACCCTATCTCATCGCGTGGCGCGACCACAGTGTCTACAGCAGCTGCGTATTTTGTTGTTTTGTATTCGCTTTTAACAAACTTTTTCATGCAAACTCTTGATATAAACACCCATCTTTGACCCAACCCCTTCCCCTGTATATACACCACTATTTTCATCCATAATTCCCTGCTACATCTCTCATTTCTATCTCAAAACATCAAAGATTCAAAGGTTGTTTATTAGTTGTTCTTGAGTGTTTGACTCCTAAAAGTCAAACTGAGTTTAATCTTTCATTTTAATTTGTTTATCTAACCTTATTAATACTTTTTTATGGTGGTATAACATTTATATAATACACACCCCTTGTTACCTTTGGTAGTTACTTCTCCGACTCCGGTTGGTTAAGTTTCGGACCTCGTAAGGCAAGGCTTCATGGAGGATTTCGTGTTCTTGATATATATACACACACATAACTTGCTTGCACATATTATTTATGTTAAACTTCTGCTCATTTTAGTTTGTTAGTCACATTACAAGTCATGGGTATGTGGAGACCATCTATGAACTCATTGTGAGATGGAAACCGAACCAAACCAAACTTTTGTTAAAAAGACTTGTTGTTGACTTTTTAATTGTAGAACTTAAATATTTCCATTTGTACATTATTATACAAGATCTATGATATATGGGTATGTGGAATCCATCTATGAACTTGTTGTGAGATGGAAACCGAACCGATCCGATTTTTACTCACTTAAGACACATAAGTGTGTTTTTAGCTATCAAGACTTGTATATTTCTTTAAAAACAGTTTACAAACTGATTTTAATTATTTTCTTAAGTACTTGGAAATGTTGGATCCGACTTGATCTCATAACATAGTTTGGACCGACAAAACCGAATACTCGCTTAACGTATGTTGTTAGTTTAAAACAATAGATCTACATACTTGGTTAAGTCTTATAAAGTTTTAATGAGTTATCTCATAACAATTAATATTTTGGAAAGTTGACTTTGGGTTTGACCATTTGTCAATACCCGAACCAACAACCCGAACACTCGTTAAAGACCCGTTTTAGTATCTTTAGCCCAATGGAACTTGCATTTTAGAATTTTTCCCACCTTATTACTTAACATTGGTTAAGTAAATATTAAGGTTAGATACTTTAACCCGGTTTCGAGCAAACTTACATTTTTAAGGGTTATTATTATAAATTCTTAAATAGTTGCATTTTAAACCTTTAACTTTAATTGTTTACTTTTTGCAACAATTATTTTATTTAAAAATCTTCAAGACAACCTTTCTAAATCCAAGATTTCCTTTTATTTAGGCTTCATACGTTAAACCCGTCGTTCCGACAAATCTCCAAATTATCAACTTTTCAAGTTTTATACTTGAACGTTAGTACTTTCATACCCCGTTTTCTATCTTTTATTTTGGGGGTGACATTTCATCTTATTTAAACTAAATATTTTATGCTTGGGTCTTAAACCACAAACGTTATTGTATACTTGCTTAAATACTTTCTCGATTTGGTGTTTTATGCTTATATGGCTATGTGTTTATCGCTTTCGGTTGGTTGAATCTATAAATCCTAGACTACTTGGAATCCCCCTGTAGCAAGGTGTCGTTAACGTAATGCAATTAACGATAATCTATTAAATCCTAGACTATTTGGTATTCCCTTATAGTTAGGTGTCGCTAACGTAATTCTATTAGCGATTTTATCCAAATTATGGCTTTTATTTATTGTTTCGTATACTAGTTTTGTGGATATTTCTTACTATATATCTATACGTTCAAACTTATGAATTGCTCACCAACCTTTGTGTTGAAAAACTTTATTTTATGAAATGTTACAGGTTTACATCTTGGTTGATTTTGGATGCTTGAAGAAAACGTCACAAATACCATTAGGATATTAGCAAAAATGAATAATATTTGATTTTCTATATTTTGTTATGACTTATTATGAATATTGTTATGTGACATTTTTGATGTTGTGAAATGAAATGAGTTTATTAAATAATGTCGCTTTAATAGTTTCATGTGCTTATGGGCAATCGTTACACCTCGGCATGTTCCGCCGCCTTTGGTCGGGGTGTGACAGATTGGTATCAAAGCCATGACAATAAGATAGGTGGTTAGACATAACGACCTAGAATTGTTATGCTTAGGGTCCTATACGTGTGCTTATACGTTTTTACTCTATAATTGTTTGTTCATATTTCATGTTATTTATAAACTTGTTTAAAATTCACCAATATCATAAATGTTCACATACGCACACTTTCATAGTATTTCCAAGGTTTCCTTACCTTAAATCGCAAAAAATAGATTTTTATTGTGTTTTCTGGATTACAAGATTAACTTGGATCCCGTTGTTTCAAATCCTTTAAAGGTTGCGCTTATTTCGGGTTTGTAGCCATCATAGAAAACGAGACGTTATAAAATGACCATTTAACAAAAAGATTCCAAGAATCGAAGGTGATTTACTTACCTGGGATGGTTGAGTTATAATGCTCGTTTTCTAGGCCACAAATCGTGTTATAAATGTCAATACTTTAAGTAGTCGAATGCGAGCGTTCCGGTCGCCATCCTTATTTTCGGTGTCAAAACAATAGAACTACGGTGGTATGGACTAGTGTTTTGACATGACGTTGTATCTCGATTTATTGTGTTATTATCGTTATTTGAGTTGAAAATATGAAAAAGTTGTGGTGGTATGTACACATGTTTAGACTCCAACGTGGTGTTTTATAAACTTTTAAGTGTTGGAATATCAAGTCATGGTGGTACATGCACGATTTTCCGACTCTATAAATCTCAAAATCTCAAATTTTCAAGCTTTAACCTCTCAAAAACCATTTACGATTGTTTTCGGTTTGGTTGTTTATATACAAAGATTTACATTTTTTATCTAACACTTACACCTCCTCCTTACTAACTCTTGGATTCACAAACAATAATTTAAACTTCATCTTATCTTATTTTTATACACCTTCATATTCATTTTTTTTACCCAAAAACTTATCCCATTTTATTTATAATATTTTAGCATGTCTCCACTAAGATCGCGCAAGAACACCAACCGACGTATGGCCGCATTTATCGTCAAGCAAATGGCCGCTGTGATTCCCGAACTTGTGACCCAAATCCAAGCTAACCAACCCGCACCCGTTGTTGCACCCGTTGAACCCAAACCCGCATCTTACTTGTATAAACAATTTACTAGTGCCAACCCGTCTGAGTTCCTTGGAACCAATTGTGTGACTACCTTGTTAGAATGGTTAAAATCGACCGAGGGTGTCTTCCGACACAGTGAATGCCCCGACGCTAAAAAGATAAATTTCGCGTCAAACATGTTTAGACAAACCGCTCTAACATGGTGGGGTAGTGTTATGCACCTCCAAGGTTCGGATACGGCTATGGCTCTTCCATGGGCCGATCTCAAGGAACTTATGATGAAGAAATTATGTCCCAAACACGAGCTCCAAAAGCCTCAGGAAGAATTTTGGAATCTAAAGCAAGAAAGTGGTGATAACACCGCTTACCCACTCCGCTTCCATGAGTTGAGCATCCTTGTTCCTCATTTGGTTACCCCAACCGAACGTGAAATTGATAAATACATTGGGGGTTTACCTATGCAAATCTAGGACTCTTTCATGAGTAGCAAGCCCGTGAACCTTGAGGACGCCATCACTTTAGCCGGTGCGCTATCGGAAAACCATGTGAAGGCGGGTACTCTAACCCTCAAGAAACCGAGTGAGAAATCCAAGCCCGAGCCCGCATCTCAAGCCAAGGTTGAACCCGCATCACAAGCCATAGACTACTTCAACTCATCATGTGCCAACAACAACAAGAAACCCAAGACTAATTACCGAAACTTTCCCGTCACCCAACCCCAACCTCAACAACAAACCCAAGCTCCCCAAAACTGAAGACCCTATAACGGTACTTTCCCGCTATGCAACACTTGCCAAGTTCACCACCCACCAAACATGCCTTGTCGCCATTGTACCATTTGTAACCGACTTGGTCATCTCAACACCACTTGCCGATCCGCCCAACGAACCCAGCCCAACCAACCTAACCAACCAAACCAACCGAGAAATTTTCCCCAAAATGCCCAAAACCGCTATGCACCCTACCCACCAAACCAACCCCAACAATCCCGATCTTGCTTCAATTGTGGCGATCCCAGCCATTTTCACAACAATTTCCCTCGTTTAAGCTTTGCCAACCAAGCTCAAACCGTGATCATTCCTTACTACCAAACCCAAGCTATCAAGTCCAAACCTACCAACCCCAAATTCCCCAACTCAATGCACCACTCATCCAACCCATCCAAGAAATCCAAGCACCACCTCCACCTCCACAACAAGCACCTCAAGTCAACCATGGCAATCAAAGGAGAGCTTTCATGATGAACGCGAATCAAGCTCAAGTGGAAAACGATGTCGTGAACGGTATGTTTTTGGTGAACCATCATTTGGCTTCTATTTTATTTGATACTGGTGCCGATAAAAGTTTTATTTCTTTGAAATTTGAGTCGAAACTTGTGATGCCTCGAACCAAGCTTTCCCGACCATTTTCCAGTGAAGTCGCAAATGGCAATTCCATTACCATCAGCTCTGTCGTCCGCGATTGTAATCTCATCCTTGCTAATCATAAATTCTCCATCGATCTCATTCTGATGCAAATGGGAAGTTTCGATGTCATAGTAGGCATGGATTGGTTATCTTTGCACCGTGCCGAAGTCGTTTGTTTCGATAAATTCATTCGCATTCCGCTAGTCAACGGTAAAATTCTTAGTCTTTGGAAACGCTACTTCTAGAAGATTTAATCTCATGTCGTGATCTTAATCGCAAAAGTACTTACGCCAAAAGTATGTTCCGTTTCTAGCTCTCTCGGTGACAAAATACAAAAAGGAAAGGAAAATCCAAGATATTTCCATTGTTCGTGATTTCCTCGATGTCTTTCCCAACAATGTTACCAGTCTTCCACCCGTTCATCCGATGGAATTCTGAATCGATCTTGTGCCCGGCGCGATGCCCATGGCCAAGGCTCCTTATCGTTTAGCCCCGTCGGAAATGCAAGAATTATCGAACCAACTCGAAGAACTTTCCGATAAAGGTTTCATTCGTCCTAGCTCTTCTCCTTGGGGTGCTCCCGTCTTATTTGTTAAAAAGAAGGATGGTTCGTATTGTATGTGTATCGATTACCGAGAACTTAACAAACTCACCATCAAAAAACGATATCCCTTGCCACGTATCGACGACCTATTCGACCAACTTCAAGGCGCAACTTGCTTCTCCAAAATCGATCTTCGATCGGGTTATCATCAATTGCGTGTTCGCGAAGAAGATATTCTTAAAACCGCTTTTCGTACTCGATATGGACATTTCGAATTTTTGGTTATGCCCTTCGGGTTAAAAAATGCACCCGCATTTGCAAACCATTCCTTGATAAATTCGTTATTGTCTTTATTGATGACATCCTTATCTTCTCTAAATCCAAATCCGAACATGAACATCATTTGCGTTCCATTCTCGAGCTCCTTAGAAACGAACAACTTTATGCCAAGTTCTCTAAATGTGAATTTTGGCTAGAGGAAGTTCAATTTTTAGGACACATCGTAAACGACAAAGGTATTCATGTTGATCCCGTTAAAATTGAGGCCGTTAAGAATTGGAAAACTCCAACGACTCCCACGGAAATTCGATCCTTCCTCGGTTTGGCCGAATATTATCGGCGTTCCATTCGAAATTTTTCTAAGATCTCTTTGTCTCTTACCTCACTCACCCATAAAGGGAAACCATTCGATTGGGGTTCGAAGCAAGAAGAAGCTTTTTGTACTCTCAAGGACATGCTTTGCAATGCTCCTATTCTAACCCTTCCCGATGGAAACGATGATTTCGTTGTATTTTACGATGCCTCTCATCAAGGGCTTAGATTTGTTCTCATGCAACGAGGTCAAGTCATCGCTTATGCATCAAGGCAACTAAAAGTCAACGAGAAGAACTATACGACTCATGATCTCGAACTTGGTGCCGTCGTTTTCGCTCTCAAAATCTGGAGACATTACCTTTATGGTATGAAATGTGTGATTTTTACCGATCATAAAAGCCTTCAACATATTTTGACCAAAACGATCTCAACATGAGACAACGATGATGGGCCGAATTACTTAGTGATTACGACTGTGAGATTCGCTACCATCCCGGTAAAGCGAATGTTGTAGCCTACGCTCTAAGTCGAAAGGTTAATGTCAAATCCGTTCTACTCTTAAACGTTGTTGTTTAAACCGATCTTCAAATTTGTATCTTCCAAGCTCAACGTGCTTCCATTGAAGAATGTAACATGTACGATGAAATGTCATGTGGAGCCGAACTTCAACTCGAAACCAAACCCGATGGCCTTTTGTACTTTCTCAATCGTTTGTGGGTTCCTGATCGCGATGATCTTCGTACTTGTATACTCGACGAAGCTCACAATTCGCGGTATTCCGTTCATCTCGGTGCGGATATGATGTATTTCGATCTTCTTGCTACCTTTTGATGGCCGGGTATGAAAAAGGACGTAGCGTTGTTTGTATCTAAATGTCTTACTTGCTCAAAAGTCAAAGCCGAACCTCAAAGACCTTTTGGTCTACTCAAGCAACCACCGATTCCCGTTTGGAAATGGGAAGACATTACTATGGACTTTATCACCAAATTACCCAACACCAAAAAAGGCAATGATAGCATTTGGGTGATCATCGATCGTTTGACCAAATCTGCTCATTTCATTCCGATCCGTGAAAAGTATTTTGTCGAGCAGCTTGCTCAAATCTATGTTCGGGAGATAGTGTGCCGACACGGTTTACCATTAACTATCATTTCAGATCACGATGCTCGTTTTACCTATCATTTTTGGCGATCTCTTCAAGAAGCCTTGGGAACTCGTCTCGATCTTAGCACCGCTTATCATCCTCAAATGGACGGTCAATCCGAACGTACGATCCAAACACTCGAGGATATGCTACGAGCGTGTGTTCTTGATTTCGGTGGGAATTGGGATTCTCACATTCCGTTCATTGAGTTTTCCTATAACAATAGCTACCATTCTAGCATTGATATGGCTCATTTTCAAGCTCTTTACGGCCGTAAATGTCGATCTCCGATTAGTTGGAACAAAATTGGTGAAGCTCAAATCACGGGACCTGAAATGGTCCAAGAAGCTACCAATGTGACGATCAAATCCGTAAGAACCTCTTAGCCGCTAGAAGTCGTCAAAAGAGTTACGCCGAAAAACGGCGCAAACCTATCGAATTTAATGTTGACGATCTTGTCCTTCTAAAATATCTCCTTGGAAGGGGGTAGTCCGTTTCGGAAAGAAGGGTAAGCTAGCTCCTCGTTTCGTTGGTCATTTCAAAATTCTTGAGCATGTTGGGAAGGTAGCTTATCGACTCGAATTACCGCAAGAACTTGCCGGTGTTCATCCTACATTTCATGTTTCGAATCTCAAAAGGTTCCTAGCCGAGGGAAATCTCTATATACCTCTCGACGAAGTACATGTCGATGAGTCGATGATCATGGTTGAACGACCCGTTGAGATCATGGATCGCAACGAGAAGAAAACCAAACGTAGTCGTATTCGGTTAGTCAAAGTTCGATGGGAATCACGGCGTGGCGCGGAACTTACTTGGGAACGAGAAGACATTATGAAAGATAAGTATCCACATTTGTTTGCATCATCGTCTTCGTCTTAATTTCGGAAAGAAATTTTCTAAAGTAGTAGATACTGTGACATTCGTCAATTTCGGGTCTCGAATAGTAGTCGTTTTGTAAACTTTTATTATGTAAACCGACCCGTCTTGTAAACCGACACTTTGGGAATAATCAAAATGATGGATTTTATGTTACAATATTGTTTCACACTTGTTGGGTCTTGAAAACATCCCTTTCGGTCTTTAAAACGCGTTAAAATCACCTAAAACGAACTCCGGGGACTAAAACCGTCAATTTTCAAACTTTGGAAAAGCTGGTGGTCAACCCCATCGCGCTACGCGATGGGGGACACCCTATCTCATCCCGTGGCGCGACCACAGTGTCTGCAACAGCTGCGTATTTTGTTGTGTTGTGTTTGTTTTCGACCCTTTTCTCATGCAAACTCTTGATATAAATACCCATCTTTGACCCAACCCCGTCCCCTATATATACACCACTATTCTCATCCATAATTCCCTGCTACATCTCTCATTTCTGTCTCAAAACATCAAAGATTCAAATGTTGTTTATTAGTTGTTCTTGAGTGTTTGACTCCTAAAAGTCAAACTGAGTTTAATCTTTCATTTTATTGTTTATCTAACCTTATTAATACTTGTTTATGGTGGTATAACATATATATAATACACACCCCTTGTTACCTTTGGTAGTTACTTCTCCGACTCTGGTTGGTTAAGTTTTGGACCTCGTAAGGCAAGGCTTCATGGAGGACTTCGTGTTCTTGATATATATACACTCACATAACTTGCTTGCACATATTATTTATATTTAACTTCTGCTCATTTTAGTTTGTTAGTCACATTACAAGTCATGGGTATGTGGAGACCATCTATGAACTCATTGTGAGATGGAAACCGAACCAAACCAAACTTTTGTTAAAAAGACTTGTTGTTGACTTTTTAATTGTAGAACTTAAATATTTCCATTTGTACATTATTATACAAGATCTATGATATATGGGTATGTGGAATCCATCTATGAACTTGTTGTGAGATGGAAACCGAACCGATCCGATTTTTACTCACTTAAGACACACAAGTGTGTTTTTAGCTATCAAGACTTGTATATTTCTTTAAAAACAGTTTACAAACTGATTTTAATTATTTTCTTAAGTACTTGGAAATGTTGGATCCGACTTGATCTCATAACATAGTTTGGACCGACAAAACCGAATACTCGCTTAACGTATGTTGTTAGTTTAAACCAATAGATCTACATACTTGGTTAAGACATATAAAGTTTTATTGAGTTATCTCATAACAATTAATATTTTGGAAAGTTGACTTTGGGTTTGACCATTTGTCAAGACCCGAACACTCGTTAAAGACCCGTTTTAGTATCTTTAGCCCAATGGAACTTGCATTTTAGAATTTTTCCCACCTTATTACTTAACATTGGTTAAGTAAATATTAAGGTTAGATACTTTAACCCGGTTTCGAGCAAACTTACATTTTTAAGGGGTTATTATTATAAATTCTTAAATAGTTACATTTTAAACCTTTAACTTTAATTGTTTACTTTTTGCAACAATTATTTTATTTAAAGATCTTCAAGACAACCTTTCTAAATCCAAGATTTCCTTTTATTTAGGCTTCATACGTTAAACCCGTCGTTCCGGCAAATCTCCAAATTATCAACTTTTCAAGTTTTATACTTGAACGTGTGTACTTTCATACCCCCTTTTCTATCTTTTATTTTGGAGGTGACATTTCATCTTATTTAAACTAAATTTTTTATACTTGGGTCTTAAACCACAAACATTATTATATTCTTTATTTAAATACTTTCTCGATTTGGTGTTCTATGCTTATATGACTATGTGTTTATCGATTTCGGTTGCTTGAATCTATAAATCCTAGACTACTTGGCATCCCCTTGTAGCAAGGTGTCGTTAACGTAATGCAATTAACGATAATCTATTAAATCCTAGACTATTTGGTATCCCCTTATAGTTATGTGTCGCTAACGTAATTCTATTGGAGATTTTATCCAAATTATGGCTTTTATTTATTGTTTCGTATACTAGTTTTGTGGATCTTTTCTTACAATATATCTATACGTTTAAACTTATGAATTTCTCACCAACCTTTGTGTTGACAAACTTTATTTTATGAAATGTTAGAGGTTTACATCTTGGTTGATTTTGGATGCTTGAAGAAAACGTCACAAATACCATTAGGATATTATCAAAAATGAACAATATTTGATTTGCTATATTTTGTTATATTTTTTTATGACTTGTTATGAATATTGTTATGTGACATTTTCGATGTTGTGAAATGAAATGAGTTTATTAAATATTGTCGCTTTAATAGAGTCATGTGCTTATGGGCAATCGTTACACCTCGGCATGTGCCTCCGCCTTTGGTCGGGGTGTGACAATGGCCACCATCACGAAACCCTAACCTTAGTGGGTCATGCCCGATTAGGGGTTACCTCTACAATCCCCCCCCCCCCCCCCCGAGCCATTGGGCATTCGTTAGTAGACAATAATAATTTAATAAATACAACACATAATACAATAAGTAAAGGTCCTACATGGGGTCTAGGACCCTACCTCCACAAGTCCCCCAGTCCAGTGTCACTCCTAGGCATGTAAGCAATTAGGTGGAGTTCTGGACTTATTCGGAGTGCTCGAAGGTGAAGATTAACAGTATTTTCGACGCAGTGCTTCCCACATGTACCTTTTTGCATGTATGTATACTTTGTTTCGGGTTTATGCGAGAGCAATAAGCTTATATTTGCCTTCTGGTTTTAAGAGGTTTTAGAATATGATGGCAAGTTTGCGTGAGGGCAACATTTTGCTCCGCGTCTTAATGGAGGAGCTCAGTGCGTGTTGCGGCTTGCGAGTTGTGGCATAGTGATGCTTGCGCATGTAGTGACTTATGAGCTACACAAGTGTTTAATAATGAAAACCATAGGCTTAATTTGTATGGAGGTAATGTTGAGGTGAGTTTTGCATCAACAAAGATCATTCAACCCGACCTCAACACGTGGTCGTACGATGAGTCTCCACTCCAAACGAGCTTGGCTATAAATAGGACCTCACATCCAAATGGTAAGGGTTCTTCTTCCACCCTCTATTACACCACGTTCTCTTTGTGCTCACTATCTGCAAAGAGAGACTTAGAAGAAGGCGATGATGACTCTTTGCTTAGCTCATAGCATCTCTCTTTTAATCCACAATTCACAGCTTGTTTCATGTATCTTGCTCATAACTATCTAACCATCAACCAGATCTCGGACTCAGAGTCTCAGCGACGACCACCCGTGGAAGTCATTTTAGCCCCGGTTGATGCCGTGTATCTTCACCTGTGAACATTCAACTTCTTTGTAACATATAAAAACATACTTCTGATTTCAATGTGGCGCATTTCACATATTCATGAGCTGTTTGAGAGCTACCTTCATGTTTTTAAGCAGATACAACTCCATCACACCTTCCACCGAATGCATTAATTGAAACAGAACGTGCTTTCAAGTTTCGATCAAGATTTATAAAACCAAATAAATTGAACCTATATAATGCAATATATTGTTACAAAACGTGTTGTTTCAGACACACAAACCGGCCCACGCCAGACTGTCCCATACCCATCACGTGAGAGATAAATCAGCGTCACTCAGCGGCAAGCAAGGTGTAACGATTCCGACGAAAACAGGTATACCCTAACCGGTAGACGTTAGTTACGTCATATACAATGTCGGGTACACGGGTTACCATGGTAATTATACGAGAATACATGGTTCATTGTATTGATTGTACGTGAATATATAATTCACCGTATTGATTATGCGATCAAACGATCGATAGTTATTGAAATCCGAATGAATCGAGGGTTCAATTATAGACGGGATATATGATATTTAGAGATGTTACGAAGTATTAAAGCTTCGGGATAAGTGGATTAAAGCACAGAAAAAGGATTTCGATTTAATAGTACGTCTGTACGTTAAACGAAACCTTTAATACCAAACCGAGCAAGAGATGATCGATCAAGCCGAAAAAGATGCGCGATAATTAATAACATGGTATTTTAAGTTAATGGAAGTCATGGTTTAAGTTTTTAAAGTGGTTTTATATAAATTTCGTTTTTAGCCGAAAAACGACCGTTTTAGCCTCGTTTTAAGCCGAATTAAACATTTAACCGAGAAACGAACTGAACCAGATTATCCAAAACATTATCCGGATATCCGATATCCAAATGAGTGGCCAAGAATGAAGAGGTGGGTCCCACCCCACCCCCTCACTACCTCCGGTCGCAACACACTACCCCCAAACCATTTTCATTTTCTTTTTTTCACACACCCAACTCAACAAACCTTCAACTCTCTCAAACCTTTGATCAAAAACCCGAGTTTTCAAGCAAGAACACAAGGTAAAAACCGAGTTGTAATCGTGTTTATCTTCCTTTCTTAGGTTTTCTTTCAAGAAAATGAGGTTTCAAATGAAAAATGGGTGAAAACCCGAGATGAAACCGATTCTTGCATGACCAAGTGATGTATACGGGTTATACAAAGGATCTTGGTCCAAGAAATGAGTTAAACGAGTCAAAAACGAATTTTTACGGTTAAAATCTTTGTTTTTATATCATAACCGTAACCATGAAAGAAATGGCTTGATCGTGAGTATAACTTGCTTGGTATTGTGGTATGTTGTTTGTAGGCTCTGTATTTAGTGGTAGATAAGGCGGAAAGAAGAGTTTGTAGCTTGTAGTGGCGGAAAACGAAAGGTATATTCGGTTTTTGTCGACAAAATAGTGTTTTTGGACAGATTATTGGTCGTTTAGAGTTAGGTCACGAAATTTTACGGAGGTGTTAAACACATGGAAATATGAGTTCTGTGAATTTTTGGTAATTTTTGGATGAAGGATGAATATTTGGTGAATTTAATGCTCGGTTTTGGCCAAAAATGGTGAAAAATAGTTAAATATCATGAAAAATTCTGGAAAATTGTGGATAAGCTTTTCATATCATGTATAAGTCACACACAAAATTTGAGGTCCGTTGGAGAAGTCTAAATAGGCTTTTTGGTTAAACGAGTTCTAGGGATTTCTAGCTCGGTTTTAGTAAAAATGGCATGTAAAAGAAGATTTTGGTTCTGGAAAAATTACAGGGGACTATGTGGATGGCAGGGGACATCCAGGAAAAATTTGGGATTTTTCTAAGATCGTTTGGTATTTACGACATATTTAGTGTTTAAATGGTGTTTAAAAATAGATAAATAAATTTTAAATATAAGAATTAATTCTGGAAATATTTTTATAAAATTACCCACTGTTAAAAAGTGATTTGGGCAAAATTTCAAGATCCTAGAGTAAACGGATAATTAATCGTGCTAATTATCAAACTTTTAAAGTTAAAACGCGTAAACCGGTAAAGTTCGCATAAGCGAGCTGACTGGTGTATAAAAACCTTAAAAATGAACTATTTTCATATAAATAAGCTAAACAAGTAAAAATAAATCATCCGAAAATAATTCGGATGATTTGAGTAATTTTAATCTATTTTAACAGTTTCCGGTACGCCAAAGACGGAAACGGGTCCCGCGGCCAATCGGGACGTCTAAACCGAGCTATAATTTCACATCTTTAATTAAATTATCCGTCAACCACTATTTTCGGGTCGTGTGTGACCAAACTCATTTTTGAAACATAAAAACGGATAACAGTGCTAGGCACGCAAAACGAGAAAAACGACTAATAGTAGTTGTGACCTTGGAACTCTAAACGACATCACAATCTGAGTCCGGAGAAGTGTTTCCCAGAACGGGTACAGTGCTGGGTTGACAGTGTCCCTAGGTGTACCGATTGATAAGATTAAAGATTATATAAACAATAATTGTATAATAATGATCGTAGGGATCATATTACAGATTGGACGAGTTAACTGATATTGATTGTTGTTACCTACTTGCATGTGGTAAGGTGAGTTTTCACGAGCCCCTTTACTGAACTGTTTTAAATATTTTCCCGGGGCGGAAAGCATGTTTTTATCAAAGTGTTTAAGTACATGCTGATCGCATGGAAATGAACGTATTTATATAATGTTTATTGTACGGGAATCATACGGTAATGAATTAAGATGGTAATTGTCTGAGTTGCTAACAGTGTAAGGCCCGAAACAGTGTTTCTGGGGTAACAGAGTTCCCAGAGGTTATTAAATGTGTTTCTGGGGTAACAGAGTTCCCAGAGGTTATTGGAAGTGTTCTGAGGTAACCGAGTTCCCAGAGGTTATTAAAAGTGTTTCTGGGGTAACAGAGTTCCCAGAGGTTATTGGAAGTATTCTGGGGTGACAGAGTTCCCGGAGGTTAATCGATATGTTTTGGGATTAACAAAGTTCTCACTTGTGGGCTCAGCATAATTATATCGATAATAATATTATTTTATGATAATGATTTATCATGGTTTATTTCGAATTGTGAAACTCACCAACTATTCGTAGTTGACCCGTTTTCTCACATGCTTTTCAGGTACAACTAAGATAAAGTGATTGACTACGTGCTAAGTGCTTGATGTGTGTAAGGTTTGCGCGCTGGACGTTAGGATACATTATAGCAGATAGAATTATGAACCGTATTGTATGATGTGTGTATCACCTAGACGGTAATGAAAGATGAGATAATGTAATTTTGAAGTATATTAATGCATTCGGTTTCCTTTATAAACAATGTGGTTGATATCAGAGGTGTCTGTCGCATCCCGTTTACGTTTCCGCTGTGGTTACGGGGTGTTACAGAACTTGGTATCAGAGCCATTGGTTATAAAAGAATTAGGATGTCTTTAAAAGATACCTAAAATATAACCAGTAGCTCAAGTATTATAGGATCTGAATATCAACTAATAATTTATAGTGACGAGGTCTGGATGAACTTGGATGGACAAGTGAGTTATTATGGTCCGGAACATAATAACAGACTTGTCCGCACGAGGGAATTCAGGGGAAGTCACGGGGTACTTTAATAGGTAAAAATGGCAACATACGTGTAAAGTATATAGTATTATTTATACGTGCTAATGTGTATATATATATATGTGCGTATCTTGTGGGTACAAGTATTGAGAAATAGGACCCGGATAAGGAACCGGGGAAGGAAATAATAAAAGTACCGAGGATGCTGAAATTTTTAGAGCATCGGTTGATAATAAGTCCGACTTATCGGGCCATAGTTATGATAGTACCAAGTTAAATCTCCCGTTTGACATTAATCAGAAATATTGAGTAACCGTCACTCCCAACCAAAAATTAGTAGATCCCTTACCCTACCAACACCGGTACCGTATATCCTAACAACCCCCTGTGTTCACCCACACCGCCGACCCTCACGTACGGATGGACCTGTACCTGACCCCATTCTTATTTCATTAAAGTAAAGGAGTAAATAAATAAAATAAAATAAAATAATATATTGAAATATATATATATATATATATATGTGTATTGCTCACTCACAAACATATGAGACGGACCAGCTTCAGATCGAGAATTACCGATTTTAGCAAACCTAGAACGCCTGAGGACATTGACTGAGCGAGTGTAGAGTTTCCCATAATAGTAATTAATAATATTTGAAGGCAACCCATGTTGCGCAATTACCTTGAACCTTGCAACTCCCTATGTTATCCTTACATCCGTTAGATGTTTACAACCATGTATGCTTGAATAGAATGATTTCCTATACACAAAGAAGTGTTGGAATCATTATAGCATAGTTGGTTGTTTGTTCGTAGGAGGTATACTGTGTATGCCGGATATACGAATAAACACGGATATTATAACTCCGTGGTATATAATCGTTTGGTGCTCACGGTGAGCATGTATCGGTTATGCTAACATGCAGAAGGATATTGAAATCAAGTATATTAAACGTTGATCTTTGTTGAGAAAGATCTATATGTCGGCTGGTGACAAGAGTATGAAAAATGTTTAAACATTAACCGACGTCAGGTTAAGTCCGTATGTTATTATATTTATGGGACATATATATGCTAGATGCCGGTATGTGTAATATATATGATAATATTTGGTGTGTTTGTGTACCTGTTGTTATGATGGAGCTGACAACGAGCTATACGGTGAGATTAGTATTGATTACTACGTACAGGATGAGTACGGCAGAATGACATAAAAAGAGTAACTCCAATGATGGAGATTGATATGATTCAGTTGATTGCTCAAAGATAGCAGATGATGATACCAAATGTTGTATCACAGATCACTGCTAGTGTTGATGCAAATGTGATCACAGACTTATAGATCGAGCAATCACATGATTATGAATATTTCAATTCTTAGTGTTATTACTAAGAGTGTTAATGTCCCACCAAATACTATTATGACTACAAGTATTAGTTATAAACTAAACATGAATAGTAGTCGTAATGAATTAGATCCGGTATGAAGGATATGTTTATCGGTTGTGTTAAGGGGATTATTAATGGTTTACTGTTGGTAAAGGGAGGAATAGATTAGCGAGTGGATAGAAAAGATCGAAATGGTTAAGGATATTGGTAAGAGTCTAGAACATTGTGTAGTGAAATATGCTACAGCTATGTTGGGAGATTATGTTGTATCGTGATGGAACACGATGGTACAAAATTATAGTTAGAAAATTTTGTTCAGATAATATGGTCAGGATTTAAAATTCTTGTGCTAGAGCACTTTTATTCGAGTAATTGAGTTCAGGGATTTGAAACTGAGCTATGAAAGATAGAAATGTTGAGTGCTGATCGCTTAGAACACGCTAACCGTTTGAAGGAATTGTCATGTCTGGTAACATGGCTAATTACTCCTGAAACTAAGCGAAGTGAGCACTATATTGGGGACTAACTCCATCGATAAGGAGTATAGTCAACCCTGTAAAATATACAACATTTGGAAGGGTTGTGTCACAAGCCAGCATTGATATATTTTACTCTATGGGAAGTGGACTGGAAGGACGTTAGGTGAGACGTCGAGTGCTAAAGAAGAGAAATGATAAAGGTATAGTGCAAAATAGACTTGTGAATAGGTAGGTATGCCCTACAATCCAGAATTATACCAAGACTAGTTCTGGTGTGAAAACATGAACCGCATGAAGGGTCCTTCCCTAAATGTGGAAAATACGGTTATCGGCGGGAAGAAGAATGTCGAGTGATAATAGGCCACAGGTGTGGTAAAGATGGAAGTAATGCCCCAATTGTAGAACCAATTGAAGCCATGTGAACCGGCAACCCTAACCCATTCGTGTGCAACCACTCCGAACCCAACAACTTCAATAATAATCCATCCAAAGAAATCAAATTATGCCAAACAGTTGTACTTGCTATGAATGTGGCAGTACAGAACGTTTCAAGAGAAATTTCCCAAAGTTGAACCAAGGTGTCGTTGAAAGACGAACCTCATGACAAACATCAACCTCTGATCAAGCAAGGAGCCGTATTTACGTGAGTAATTCGAATAAAGCACGTCATGATCCAAAGGTGGTATTAAGTATGTTGTAGTTTTAAATCAATATGCTTCAGTGATATTTTTACGGTCGTCGATAGAAGTTAGTTCCTGCTAACCTCCTATCATTTGAAAAGATACCGATTAGTGAAACTATAGAACCCTATACTGTAGAATCGCTAACGGTAAATCCCTAATGGTTAACTAAATTGTTCGGAATTGTCCTATTATTCTGAACGATTAACCTTTCCTTATTGACCTACGATCAGTAAAGTAAAGAAGTGTTGACGTAATAGTTAGCATGGATTGGCTAACTCAACATGAAGCTGAAATCAAATATGAAAAGAAGATGATTAGAAGATCTCCTTCGGACGATGAAGTGATTTGATACGGAGAAAAGTGTACGGTATTATGTTACCACTCAAATCTCATCTTGAGATGTTATAATATTTACGACAAGAAGACGTGGTGTATTTAACAAACGTGATTGCCAAAGTATTTTAAAAGAAAACATATAGAAAATATCCCGGTGGTACGCAAATTTCCACAAGTTTTCCCAAAAGAACTTCCTGGATTACCGCCAACCCGATAGGTTGAATTCAGAATCGATTTATTGTCTCAAGCTGGCCCTATTGCTAAGGCACCCTACCGACTTGCACTGTCCGAGATGCAAGATTTATCCAACCAGTTACAAGAATTGTTGGATAAGATTTCATACGACCTAGTTAGTCACCATGGGGTGTACCAGTTTTAATTGGGAAATGAAGGACGGAAGTGTTAGGATATGTGTTGATTACGGAAAATTGGATAAAGTGATGATCAAGAGTAGGTGCTCACTTCTTCGAAGTAAATGATCCGTTAAACCAACTGCAGAGGGCGTTTTGTTTTTAGAAAATTGGTCTTAGATATAGTTATCACCAAATGAAAAATCCGAGAGGAAAACGTTGCGACAACAGTGTTTCGGACTCGCTACGGCCATTATGAATTCTTAGTTATGCCTTTCGGGCTAACAAATGCGCCGGCAGCATTCATGGAACTCATGAATCGAGTCTGTAAACTTTATTTGGACAAATTTGTCATAGCATTCATTGATAATATTTTGATATATTTGCAACGTAAGGAAGAGCACGATCGACGGTTAAGGAAAATTGTGGAAGTGTTAAAGCAAGATGAGCTATACACGAAGTTTTCGAAATGTGATTTTGAATAAAGAGGGCATAATCCCTTGGTCATGTTGTGAAGCAACAAAGATTTAACAAAGACCCAATTAAGATAGAAACCATTAAAATTGTGCCAAGCGCCGATTTTAAGTCTCCCCAATGGAGACGATGGTTTTGTCACGTATTGTGATGCATCGCGTAAAGGGTTAGAATGCGTGTTGACGCAGTATTTTAAGGTCATAGCCTATACTTCCTGACAGTTAAAAGTACACGAGTAAGATTACACTACTCACGACTTAGAACTGGGAGCGGTTATCTATGCACTTAAATGTGGAGACATTGTCTCTACGATACGAAGTGCACCATCGTCACCGATCATAAAAGTTGCATCACATATTCGATCAGAAAGAACTAAATATGAGGCGTTGAAAGAGGGACATTTGGAAAAGGAGGAACTTTACGGCAACGAAAGGAATTTCGGACAGCGCGTGGACGAAACTCTCTATTTCAAAGATCGGGTTTGGATCCCGACCCTCCATGACCTTAGTGAATTAATCATGGACGAAGCGCATAGATCGAAATAATCCATACATCCGGGATCGGATTTGACTATTGATGATACAGATCTCTGAAAGGATGTTGTTAATGACCGAGAGTGGAGAAAGATATGGTTACGTATGTTGGTGAAAATTTAAGTTATGCAAGAGATAAGGCTGCATACCGAAAACCCTTGGGAACGCCACAATAACAGAAAATTCGCCAATGATAGTGGGAATAAATTACATTGGATTTCGGGATGCAAATTCCCAAGATATATATCAAAGGCATGAGAAAAATTGGGTAATCGCGGATTGATTAACCAATCCTCACCTTTCATCCCAATCTATGACGATTACCACAATGAATTCTCGCCCAAATTCATAATGTTGAAATGGTAACTCGTCGTGGAGTGCCATTTTCAATTATCTCAAATCAAAATAGTCATCCTACTTCCATTATTGGAAGGCGGGGAAGGAAGCATCGAGAGCTTGAAGCTTTTTATGGGTGAAGTAATTATCACCAATTTGTTAAATTGAAAATGGGCGTCAATCAAGCCATAAGAGTCGAATTCATTCGAGAAACAACCAATCAGATTTATAATATTTAAGACAAATTGAAAGCAGCGCATAATTGGCAAAGGAGTTATGCCAACATTCAAAGGAAACCATTGTCGCCGGAAAGGGGTGACAAGGTATTTTAAGGCATCACCTTAGAGAGGTGATATGAGGTTTGGCAAAACCGAAAATAGCTTCTTAATAATTTGGACCCCATGAGAACTATCTCTATGGTTGGTCATTTAGTTTACCGATTAAAGTATTCTAGTGACTAAGTTCTATACATGAGGTTTTGCCATGTATACGGATTGAAAAGTGCCTAAGCGACGAGGCAACGAGAGTACTAGTAATAGAGGTACTCATAGAGGACATGCTTGATATCATAATTAATTCCGTAAATATAGTAGACGGGAAAACTAAACAGTTTGGACATACCAAGCGTTATTAATTAAGATTAAGTGGAATTCATAGCGAAGACCAGATTATACATGGTAACGCGAGGGTGAATTCTGAAGGAAACCCCCCCCCCCCCACCTTTCTCTCAGAAAGGGTCAGTGGGCGTGTAAAATTTCGGGGACGAAATTTCTTAACGGGGGGAGAATGTAACGATTCCGACGAAACCAGGTATACCCTAACCGGTAGACGTTAGTTACGTCATATACAATGTCGGGTACACGGGTTACCATGGTAATTATACGAGAATACATGGTTCATTGTATTGATTGTACGTGAATATATAATTCACCGTATTGATTATGCGATCAAACGATCGATAGTTATTGAAATCCGAATGAATCGAGGGTTCAATTATAGACGGGATATATGATATTTAGAGATGTTACGAAGTATTAAAGCTTCGGGATAAGTGGATTAAAGCACAGAAAAAGGATTTCGATTTAATAGTACGTCTGTACGTTAAACGAAACCTTTAATACCAAACCGAGCAAGAGATGATCGATCAAGCCGAAAAAGATGCGCGATAATTAATAACATGGTATTTTAAGTTAATGGAAGTCATGGTTTAAGTTTTTAAAGTGGTTTTATATAAATTTCGTTTTTAGCCGAAAAACGACCGTTTTAGCCTCGTTTTAAGCTGAATTAAACATTTAACCGAGAAACGAACTGAACCAGATTATCCAAAACATTATCCGGATATCCGATATCCAAATGAGTGGCCAAGAATGAAGAGGTGGGTCCCACCCCACCCCCTCACTACCTCCGGTCGCAACACACTACCCCCAAAGCATTTTCATTTTCTTTTTTTCACACACCCAACTCAACAAACCTTCAACTCTCTCAAACCTTTGATCAAAAACCCGAGTTTTCAAGCAAGAACACAAGGTAAAAACCGAGTTGTAATCGTGTTTATCTTCCTTTCTTAGGTTTTCTTTCAAGAAAATGAGGTTTCAAATGAAAAATGGGTGAAAACCCGAGATGAAACCGATTCTTGCATGACCAAGTGATGTATACGGGTTATACAAAGGATCTTGGTCCAAGAAATGAGTTAAACGAGTCAAAAACGAATTTTTACGGTTAAAATCTTTGTTTTTATATCATAACCGTAACCATGAAAGAAATGGCTTGATCGTGAGTATAACTTGCTTGGTATTGTGGTATGTTGTTTGTCGGCTCTGTATTTAGTGGTAGATAAGGCGGAAAGAAGAGTTTGTAGCTTGTAGTGGCGGAAAACGAAAGGTATATTCGGTTTTTGTCGACAAAATAGTGTTTTTGGACAGATTGTTGGTCGTTTAGAGTTAGGTCACGAAATTTTACGGAGGTGTTAAACACATGGAAATATGAGTTCTGTGAATTTTTGGTAATTTTTGGATGAAGGATGAATATTTGGTGAATTTAATGCTCGGTTTTGGCCAAAAATGGTGAAAAATAGTTAAATATCATGAAAAATTCTGGAAAATTGTGGATATGCTTTTCATATCATGTATAAGTCACACACAAAATTTGAGGTCCGTTGGAGAAGTCTAAGTAGGCTTTTCGGTTAAACGAGTTCTAGGGATTTCTAGCTCGGTTTTAGTAAAAATGGCATGTAAAAGAAGATTTTGGTTATGGAAAAATTACAGGGGACTATGTGGATGGCAGGGGACATCCAGGAAAAATTTGGGATTTTTCTAAGATCGTTTGGTATTTACGACATATTTAGTGTTTAAATGGTGTTTAAAAATAGATAAATAAATTTTAAATATAAGAATTAATTCTGGAAATATTTTTATAAAATTACCCACTGTTAAAAAGTGATTTGGGCAAAATTTCAAGATCCTAGAGTAAACGTATAATTAATCGTGCTAATTATCAAACTTTTAAAGTTAAAACGCGTAAACCGGTAAAGTTCGCATAAGCGAGCTGACTGGTGTATAAAAACCTTAAAAATGAACTATTTTCATATAAATGAGCTAAACAAGTAAAAATAAATCATCCGAAAATAATTCGGATGATTTGAGTAATTTTAATATATTTTAACAGTTTCCGGTACGCCAAAGACGGAAACGGGTCCCGCGGCCAATCGGGACGTTTAAACCGAGCTATAATTTCACATCTTTAATTAAATTATCCGTCAACCACTATTTTCGGGTCGTGGGGTGACCAAACTCATTTTTGAAACATAAAAACGGATAACAGTGCTAGGCACGCAAAACGAGAAAAACGACTAATAGTAGTTGTGGCCTTGGAACTCTAAACGACATCACAATCTGAGTCCGGAGAAGTGTTTCTTGGTTAACTTGCCCCCAGAACGGGTACAGTGCTGGGTTGACAGTGTCCCCAGGTGTACCGATTGATAAGATTAAAGATTATATAAACAATAATTGTATAATAATGATCGTAGGGATCATATTACAGATTGGACGAGTTAACTGATATTGATTGTTGTTACCTACTTGCATATGCTAAGGTGAGTTTTCACGAGCCCCTTTTACTGAACTGTTTTAAATATTTTCCCGGGGCGGAAAGCATGTTTTTATCAAAGTGTTTAAGTACATGCTGATCGCATGGAAATGAACGTATTTATATAATGTTTATTGTACGGGAATCGTACGGTAATGAATTAAGATGGTAATTGTCTGAGTTGCTAACAGTGTAAGGCCCGAAACAGTGTTTCTGGGGTAACAGAGTTCCCAGAGGTTATTAAATGTGTTTCTGGGGTAACAGAGTTCCCAGAGGTTATTGGAAGTGTTCTGGGGTAACCGAGTTCCCAGAGGTTATTAAAAGTGTTTCTGGGGTAACAGAGTTCCCAGAGGTTATTGGAAGTATTCTGGGGTGACAGAGTTCCCGGAGGTTAATCGATATGTTTTGGGATTAACAAAGTTCTCACTTGTGGGCTCAGCATAATTATATCGATAATAATATTATTTTATGATAATGATTTATCATGGTTTATTCGAATTGTGAAACTCACCAACTATTCGTAGTTGACCCGTTTTCTCACATGCTTTTCAGGTACAACTAAGATAAAGTGATTGACTACGTGCTAAGTGCTTGATGTGTGTAAGGTTTGCGTGCTGGACGTTAGGATACATTATAGCAGATAGAATTATGAACCGTATTGTATGATGTGTGTATCACCTAGACGGTAATGAAAGATGAGATAATGTAATTTTGAAGTATATTAATGCATTCGGTTTCCTTTATAAACAATGTGGTTGATATCAGAGGTGTCTGTCGCATCCCGTTTACGTTTCCGCTGCGGTTACGGGGTGTTACACAAGGCGATTGGCGTTTAGAATCGGTTTCGAACTTGCGACCTCTAAGTTATTGTTCCAAGTCTTACGCCCAATTAACTAATTGAGCTACATGGCGGGGAAGCAATATATTCTCAAAATATATAATTTATTCTTCATACATGTTTGTATCATTAAATCAAAAATGTTGTATTTGAATATACTATTATAATAAACAAAAATAATAATTGTATTTGACCCTCCTTGCAATTAGCTTCCTTAATTTACTCATGAGTAATTTTTTAATAACAAACTTTCCTTAAATTTTAAGATTTTTTATTGTTTCTTGAAATTAATTCTTAGTTAGAAGATTAATTCTTCAATTAAAGCTACAAAATACCTTATTTATTCATTATCATCTAGGTAAATCATATTTTCCCTTGATCGATTACGATTATTAATTCTTGATGATTGTTTTCACAAAATACATAGTCACAATTAATTAAATTAATTTGTATGCAAGCAGGGTTTTTGTAAACCTTTCATCTTCATCAATGTGTATCTTTGTATTGACTATTGTAGTTAGGGTTCTTACACCTGATTTTGTGTTTGTTTGGTATTATTTTGTATTGTAGTTAGGGTTTATACCTAAATCATGTTTGATAGATTTGTGTGTTTGAATAGTTTTAATGCTCACCTGTAAGGCTATAATTCAATGTATGTTATTTGCATACTTTTAAGGCTATAATTCAATGTATGTTATTTGCATACTTTTAATGTGTAGATGATGATGGTCAGCAAAAGATCAATGAATATTCTTTTAGAAAGTAATTATTAATAAACAACCGCCCCAACCCAATTGTTAACGACGGTACCAGCCTTATTTGATACATTTGATACATTTTTAAAACAACCCATTTTAACCCAAATGTATTCTGATCATAACTGGTTTTGACCCGAACCCAGCCTTATTATAAAAATTAAATTATAAGGTTTCAATTTATTTTTGTTGAAGCGTAAATAATGGATCTTTTGTTCAGATTATGAATAGGTTTTGTATTACTGACTGCATCATGAGAGCACCACAAGTTTATATGTGAAAACTTTCTTGATAAAGCAATGTTTTTTATCCTAATTCTACTAAGTTGGACAAAGTGTGCGAGATCAAGTGATTTTTAAAAATTGTCCATTTGGCTAGGGGCAAAATGGGTCAGTTTAAATTCGTTGGGATCATTTTCAAAATAGTTTATATTGGTCTTTAAGCTATTATATAGAATCACATCTAAAATGAATTCAAAGACTTTGAAAGTAAGATTTTATATTGTGCATTTATATTTGGAAAATGCAACAAACGGGCATGCAAAGTGCAAAATATAATTCCAATAGCATAAGGGTAAATTCAAAAGGGTAAAAAAGGATAATCAAGTAAAGGCGCAAATGATAGCTGTATTAAAAGGGCAAAGAACAACTTAAAAAGAATAAGCAGCTAATATGAGGTTGGTATTAATGAGATACAGTATCATCGCAAGAGAAAAAAGGAATAATATCCTTCCAAAATGTTAAGAGAAATTTCTTAGTTTTATATAATAGTTATGATGGTTTTCCTATAAATTGGTTCCACTCCATAATAGTGGAGCAAGTCCCTAATCTTTAAGTAGTACATGTAGAGTTTGTGATGAATGAGTATATGTTAGGTCTTGGAGTATTTGTATTCAATGGAAATTACAGTGTTCCTGAGATATCACTTGAACTCTTTTGGTTTATTAATGATAGTATAGTAGGTTTTTTTTGGTTGGTAAAGAATAAGTTTTTCAGAAATTTTTAAATAACAAACGTAAATTTCCATATTTTTGTTATTACATGTAATATATGTTATTACAATCATAACAAACATATACGTTTTTCTTAATTATATCATTTTAATTTTCCAGCGCGGTTTTTAACTTAGTACATAATAAACAAATAGTCCAAACAAAGAGAGGCAGGATGGATGGATGGATGATCCGTACAAGATGACGGCACGTAGACGTAGACATGCGGTTTTGGCGGGTAATAAAAATACTCGAACCAGATATTGATCATCATATCATTTTGTCTCAGTTTTCCTCTGTTTTTAGGTTTCTGCAATTCGAAATCCGGCGAGTGTAGGAGAGAGAAACAGGAAAAGAACCCATCAACCTTTTCTTGCTTTCTTTCTCTTCCAGCCCGCAATTCGTTGGATTCCTTTCAATTCTATTCTATTTGGCTTCAATTTGTGTTATGGGGTATTCTTTATTTCTTTCCAATTCTTTTCTTTTTCGGTTATGCACACCAGGTGTTTGATCAAATGTCTCACCCCTTTTTTGATTTATATGTTTGGTTGCAGAAATCTGATTGGGTGACACATTGTTAAAAAAGATACAATCTTGCAAGCTTTCTGTGGCTGCCATTTTGAAAATGCGGTGCTGTTGTCCGAAGGGAATACAAGGCAAATCTGCCGATGGCGGTGCCAACGAAAACAATCATAAAACAGCACCGCCTCTAGGACCCCTTTACGGTGGAGGTAAGATATTCATTATGGGTGTATGTATACTTGATCAATGCATAATTTCCATGAAACATAGTTATGATGATGATGCAGGCAGTATGCGAGAGCCGAGGATGGGTGGGGCTGCCAATGGGGCTCCTAAGAATACCTCGTCAATTGACGCACCGTCGTTCACGTTAGATGAGCTAAACAAGATGACGAATAATTTTGGTTCGGAATCTTCGATTGGGGAAGGCACTTATTGTCGGGTGTTTTATGGAAAGCTAAACACGGGTGAAGAAGTAGTCATAAAGATGCTTGATACTAGTTCTTTATCAGGTTCTGAATCTGATTTCATAGATAAGGTAAAACGGTCATATTATGTTTTAAATTAGTGTGTTAGTAAATATACACGAGTTTGTAGATGTAGTTAATATTGTTTTATTTTTTGATATATGCAGTTAGCCATGATTTCAAGACTTAAGAATGATTATTTCTCTCAACTGCGTGGTTATTGCTTGGAGAATAAAAACCGAATCTTGGTGTATCAATATGCAACCATGGGTTGTTTGCACGATTTATTTCACGGTAAACACATCACAAAAATGCTTTTTATACATGGTATATTCAAATTTGATGATGATAATAGACATTGATTTGTGTTAATTAGGGAGAAAGGGCGGTGATGGAGTTTTAAACTGGGCACAGAGAGTTAAAATTGCTTATGGGTCTGCAAGAGGTCTTGAATATTTACATGAAAAGGCTCAACCACCAATAGTCCATTGTGATATAAGGTCAAGCAATGTTCTTGTGTTTGATGATTATGAAACAAAAATAGCCGATTTCAGCTTGAGCAGTTTGTCTTCTGACAATGCAGCTCGGCTGCATTCAACAAGAGTGCTGGGAACTTTTGGTTACCATGCTCCTGAGTAAGTTTTATTGTTAAATAGTATTGGTTTTTCGGTTCATAATGTTGTGGTATATATGTTTTTACTCAGATATGCTATGACAGGACAGATAACTCAAAAGAGTGATGTCTACAGTTTTGGCGTCATTCTTTTAGAACTTTTAACAGGAAGGAAACCTGTGGATCACACATTGCCAAAAGGACAACAATCTCTTGTTACATGGGTGTGTCTTGCATGCTACCTACCCCACACGCGCACACACACACACATATATTGGTTATTATGTAACTAACTTGTGAGTTTGCTAACAGGCAACTCCAAGACTTAGTGAGGATAAAGTAAAGCAATGTGCTGATCCTAGATTAAACAATGATTTTCCACCAAAGGCACTTGCTAAGGTCCATATTATATTAAGTTCTCCATTTATTCAAAAATTTAGATTAAACGACTAAAATGTGTTTATGATCAGATGGCAGCAGTTGCAGCACTGTGTGTCCAATACGAGGCAGATTTTCGGCCAAGTATGACAATAGTGGTGAAGGCATTGCAGCCCCTTTTGAACTCAAAACCCGCAGCCTCCAACTCTGAGTCTTGACCCAAGTCAAAAGTCAACGTTTGATCATCAAGCACAACTGTCCCCGAAGAACTACTGTTAGATGGTAGATCATACCAAAATTGTCGGTTACACAAGATACGCTTGTACATATTCTTTTTACAAAGTGTACTCCCTGTCACTCCCCAGACAAGCACAATCGCTTGAGTAGAAGTGTATTTCAATTAAAATTTCTTTTGGGTGTAATTAAAGATCATGGAATAATCAAGAAACATAAAAACAGTCGCAGCGTTGTTATCAAGCAATCTTAAATTTAATCCTTGTAACATTAAATCACAAAGTTTGTTGTATTAAGTGTTATAAAATCAATATCATTAACAATTTGTAACAGCAAGAACCACAATAAAACAAGGGGAAGAAAAAAAACAAAATGTCATTAAAACTTTTGTATTCAATCCAACCCAGGCTGTATGTAACTAATTTAAACAATAACAAACAAAAACTGTCACATCTTTCATTCATCTATTTCCCCACCATGAGAAAACTTCAAACTCATGGGTCATGACTAAGTCAAACTGCTGAAATTGTATTGCTATTATAAAAAAAAAAGATCAACAGCATGATACAGAGTAGTAGATCTTTGCACAAATTCCCTACAAAATCTACTTTTTTCACACGTTCACTTACATTGGTTTCCCTTCACTTCTATCACCATTATTCAACCTGATCTGCAAATGTTTAGATTAATACATGACTAGATTATTTTAATAACTATAAGCCCATAAGTTACTTGCCTAAAATGCGTTAACGTCTAATGCGTGGCTTGCAGCGAAACTCGGCTAAAAGTGCAATGTGGTCAGATGACCACTCCGGCGAAGGAAGTGCTGTATCTTTCCTCAAACTATCCTCGTCCAAAAGCTCCAACAATGACTCCACAGTCAAACTATCGGCTGAAAACAAAACAAAAAATGAGTATTTTGATTTTGAATAATCGGTTGTGGTAAAAGATCAAATAAACATATACCAGAATAGAATATGTAATCAAGAGTGCCAATGAAGTCTCGTGTGCAGTTTGTAAACAACGGTTCGTTTGTATTTGGGTCCATTCTCTTTTTCTGTTGCTCGTAACAAATTCTAGCAAAAGACGAGTACGCGCTTACCTGAAATATATAAAACTAAGTTTTAGAAAGTGCAAATTTTTCATAAACAAATGGTCAACCAACAGTCAAAGAGGCATTTACCAAGGGGAGAGTGTGAGTCAGTTTGGCGGCGGGTCGCAGGATTCCAAGAGGGTCTACAGCTAAATCTGGATGCATCGGGTCAACTTTTCCGATTGCTAGAAGTGCGTGTCGAGCACTGCAGGTGTTTAAATATGTAGGCTTTATTAGAAATAATAAAGTAACAACATTTTATTTAGTTTTTTTAAATAAACGGTGCACCACTAACCTTCCTGGAACCGAATTGAAGTCACCACACACTAACATTGGAATATCTGCACTAGCTGCTATCTTTTCCAATCCTTTTAACAATGTGTGAACCTTCACAATTTGCCAATTTATAATAATGATAATAATAATAACAACAATGATGATAAGAGATTGTTTTTCTGTTTGTTTAGTTAAAAGGTCAAACCTGCCACAGTTTCACGTCCTTTAGGTCGTGCTGTACGTTCACGTGAGTATTTGCCTACACTCCAAACATTTTGTTTTTATTATACAAACACAACAATCAAATCCGACATATTAGTTAACGTTAAAATATTGTAACCTATGAGTCGCAATCTCTTACCACACAAACAAGTTGTCGTTTCCCAAGACTATCAACACCTTGGTTACTGAACTTTGCTTCTAGAACAACAATTAAGGCAACATTATCCTAAACATCACAAGGTTATCATCATAAATGACACATTTAACCAAATAAAACAAATATATTGAAACAAAGGATGAGTTAAGGAAGCTACCTTGACCAACCTATTTAAAGCTGTTTTCTTCTGGGCATTAGGAACCAAAGCATCAGTCAAAGATTGTGCAGCTTTATTAAACTCAACCTCATACTTTTTCACATGTGAAAATCTATCTCTGCGAAAAAACGTAGCACATCCATCAATCGTCTGATTACTACCATTGAAAACCTCAGTAGTTCGCCTCTTGAATAGAGCTTGATATCCATGTTTGTCCAGCTCAGGTGCAAAGAACTCTTCAAAATGGTCACTTTGAACCTGAAATCAAACAAATCTCAAAGTCAAAGTCAAAACTAGTACAGTCATACAACAAAAGTCAAACCCACCTCTTGAAGACAAACAATGTCTGCAAGGTAACCAACGATTTCTCTCAACAAATTCTGCCTGCGATAAGGCCAAGAGAGGGCCCACAAAGGGCAATAGCCATACAAATCACTAGTGGCATACGAATCACATAACACATTATATGAAAGAACGGTAAAAGTGCCCGATGATGTATGCAAATGGCCTGCCACGTCAGCGTTAGTGACTGAAGTCAACCGTCTTGGACTCGGTGACGGAGCAGGAATCACACGAGACGTCAATATAGTGTTCGCTTGCCCAACAGGCAACTTCGTCTCTGAATCCACCACAACACATTCAAACTTAAGAACATGTCCGATATCATCTGCTGCTGGCGTGTATGTTTTAGAACGCCCGACTTCAAACCAAGTTTCGCCGCCGTTTCTTTGTGTAACTCCTGCAGGATATAATGGTGCTGTACCATTAACAACATTATTATTATTACCAACACTATTATTATTATTCATCCCAGATGTCGTATTATTAAACCGTCCATAAATATCCTCCTCTTCATTTCCATTCTCATTCACAGCACTCGCTGCACGCTCGTGTAAAACGCGATGGTGTTGCCACGCGTCAGAAAAACATTTGGGAGTGCAGTGGTAGCTTTTAGCAACAGGTATTTTCGCCTTAACACACCCTAAACACTGCAAAGTGGCTTGCTCGGATGGATGTACACTACAAATAGTAACCTTTTTATCACTCTGTATACGATACCTGCAACAAAGGTTTAAACTTTAACAATATACCAGCAATACTTAATCTTGAAACATAATGATACTAATTAGTAAACAATATGAATCGGTAATCAGTTGCAGCAGTTGCTAATAAGTAATAACTAACCACTTATATCTTAAAAAATGTCCTTCAACTGGTGAAAACTCAGGAACATCATCAGTGGAAACAGTCTTATCGGGATGTCGAACAAGCACATACGGCAAAAGCTCGCAGCCCACAATCGGAATATCTGACGGGAGGTGCACTCTGAGCACACTCAGCATGCTTTTATTAATCACAACAACAACAAACCCTAATTCCAACAAACCCTAATTTATTTAAAGAGGATGATGACAGTAAAATAACCAAGATGACGAATTCAGGCAGGATTACGTGGCGGACACCTGGCGAATCCGCCATTACGTAACGTTAACAGGCGCCAGCTTTTGATTATTATTAATATTATTATTTACGAAATCAAAAACCCTAATTTGAAACAAGGCAGATACGAAGATCGATTGAGAAGCTTCTGGAACAGAGAATTGGTGGAATTGAAGACGAAATTGAATGAATTGATTAGATTTGAAGAAGATGAATTATTAGGGTTTGAAATGGGATTTGATTGGGCTTAATTGTATTGTATTGGGGTTTTACAAATACACAGATAAGAAGACGACCTAATTATGTAATTTTATTATTATTATTATTATTGCTATTATTATTTTACATTTTCCAATATTGGTTTAATGATTTTTATAAAATGATTATTTAATTAAATAGTGCATTATTGATTATTCAACTTTTTGTTTTTATGATGATTGATTTTATATAATTTTATATATATACTTTTTTTTTATTTGGATGATTATAGCTGGTAAAGTTAAAGAGCAATTATTATGAATAATTATGTACACATGATAATGGAATATTTATATTATCTTGTCATGGAGGTGGTATATAAGATTGAAATATTGAAAATCCCAATTACACGAAAGTCTTTTGAGTATTAAAAGCAAATTGAAGGTTGTAAGATATATTAAAGGGGCAATTTCATATATACTCCTACAAATGTTAAAAATATTATATATATTAATGCAAAATTAAAAATATCATATATGTCCTTACAAAGTTATTAATATATCATATATACCCAATTCATTAAAAAACTTAAAAAATGACCATATTACTCTAGGTTGATTATATGTGATAAAAGGTTTTACAATGTAGACCATTCAATGTGATAAATCTTTGAATGGTTTGCAATTTTGAAGAAGTTACGAGAGACAATTTGGTTGCCGTTAAAGGCGAGAAACGTCGATTAAAATTAAAATAATAACATAGGGTATAAACAAATTATCTAATAGAAAGGGGTAGAATGGTCTATTCGTTAAAAATGAGCATATATGAAAGTTAAAATTTTTAAAAATAACGGTAAATGATCATTTATTAAATTATTATTAATTATTAGGGGTATATATGATACTTTAATTGAGTTTATAAGGGCATATATGATATTTTAGTTACTTTGTAAGGGTATATATGATATTTTAAGTTTACTTGGGTATATATGATATTTGTAATATTTGTAAGGGTATATATGAAATTAATCCTATATTAGAAAAATCATTTTCGCTATATATAGAGTTGTAGTGTAAAATTACATTGCTAGACATCGATAAGGTTATATAAAGTTGTAGTTTTCATCATGATTTCAAGTCTGTAATTAAAAACAATACATTTATATAAAAGATTTTTATGATTCTGACTATGTTTTTCAATTAGTAGTTATGTCATAAATGTTTAAAATAGTTCTATGTGAAGTCATTAACTTTTATATTTTCTAATAATCATCAGTTATATGATTGGGAAATTTATTTAGAATATGTATATAATTGTATACATTTCAAGTGTACAAAATCAAATCACTGCTAATTGTTCATTGATAGACTATATTTTTTTTCTATACGTTTGATGCTCTAATATAAATACAACACTTGATCATGCTTAACATTAATGTGAAAAGGTTTAGTGGTACGTCTTCACTCTTTACACATTATAAAAAGCAAGATGATAATATACATGCATCTTAAGAGGAGGGTATTATAGTTGTTTCATAAGGGGAATGTCACCACTCCAAGGACGACTTCTTGATCTTAAAACATGCACATTGCTAAGCCATATAAGGAGTACAAGATAATATAAGAACCGCCCTTGGCAAAGTTATATTTGGCATGTTGGTGACAAAGCGTCCTACCAGGGGTGACATCTCATTGTAGTCAAATCAAGAAACTCATAAATCAACCTCTATCACAAACAGACTCTCGTGGGAACATTAAGAAATAGAGAACTCGCCGACTCATAAAATTGCCTTTGTCATATCATCTGGCTATTCAAATTGCCCCGTGTTTAAGACCAAGAAATCGATTTTGCTAAATGTGACAGCTCCCTTGTGGAACACTAGTAAGAATATACTCTCTTATTGTGCATGCATTGAAAACAAGCCGACTCATAATATATTTTTTTTCAAATACTAGTAATAATCATCGTGTTTTGAGATGAGACTTTGTGGCGTTGATCTTTACCAACTTAGCAAGGCGATGATAGAAAATAACAATTGTTCAGAACAAAGAAAGATTATCCGATATAAACTAATTATCAATATTCACTTAAGCTCAACTATGTATCTTGGTTGCTCAGTCTTAAAACTATACAAATCTAATTGATTTCACATAAAAAGAAAACTAATTTTAACTCAAGTAAAAACAAAAGAAACATATCCTTCAAAATGCTTCTTATAATTAAATGATTTAATCCGTAGTCTTCTCACTTATAGAACTAACACAACATATGAACATATTACTATCCATTGAGTTAATTCACATAATGTCAAAGTTTCTAAAACATTTCAAAACAACAAAGTCAACCATGTTGCACAATAGCTGTGTCTATCTATCCCTTTAACATAGTATATCTTAGAGATGGGCATAAAACCCGGTTCCAGGTCCGACCCGGTGTACCCAACCTAGAACCAAACCTAGGCTTACCCGACCAGCGGGTACGAATCAAGTTTCGGTTTCTCAAGGAAACTGTACTTGGACCCAGAACCAACACAACCGCTAGAACCGATTCCAACTCTACCCGGTCAAAAACCGGACCCAACCCCGCCAAAACCCGGGCAAAAACTCGACCATACTCGAAACCAGTTCCTACCTGACCCAATATTTGACTTTTGTTAACCAAACCCGGAACATGTTCCCAAAAAACCCGGTCTGCCAACCTCTATAGTATTTTTTTTCTTTCTAAAAATTGTGTAAACTCATTTGTACTCAATAAGTTAATAAAACAATACCACCATTTGTCTCAATTTCCCAAGCAAAAGGCGCCCAGAAACACAACATAATTCATCAATAATCATCATGTTTCACTGTTCTAACTTTCTACATTTAAGTAAATGACAAACCAGCCAGCCAACAACACTCAAAATATGACACAAATAGCTTACGGCCCGCAAGGCAACACAGATTACAGAACATTCTACACTACTAAAAAAATTGTGTATCTCAATGTATACGCCTTTCTAACCCTACATCACTTTGACTGACCCATGCTTGACGTCTGCTTTGACCGACCCCGTTTTCTTCACTTGTTAATAAACGCGGAGGTCCTAAATTGAACCCGTTTTCCTTAACCAGCCCAAACGGGTCATCTTTAGATAGCAAAGAAGTAAACTGTGGTGTATAATTCTGAAGTGTTTCCATGCGCTTTAAAGATGGAACTTTACCTTTACAGTATTCACGCCACATGTCGCGATAAGAGGACTCCAACCCGGTAATAAATTTGGATCCATTACATAAAGGGGACTTGGACATCTGGTTTCTTAGATTCATTCTGAGATTTGAAAGTGATGTAATATCAGAAACCAATTGTATTGCCAGCTTAATATACTCGTCTTCACTTTTTGCAACCAGTCGTTCTAATCCTGAAATTTAAAGTCATATAATTAATAATATACAATATTAAAAATATTAAATATTAAAATAATTAATAAAGAAAATCTTACCAACTGCAGTTAAAAGACTGACACCGACATTATGTGCGTGAACCGAACCACCCATGGTGACACATGGCACTCCCATGTAAAGAGATTCGCATGTGGTTGTAGTTCCTGCATATGGAAAGGTATCCAAGCTACAAAAATTCACACAAAAAAATAAGCCTAATAGTATTATATCTTCAAACGTCTAAACTTAGTATTTATAAAATGAAGGGTTTACCTAATGTCCATAAGAGAATATGCTTGCATATGATCATGATTGAGTAAAATCAAAGGCACGAGATCCACGCGAAGTGATTCCAAGCCTAACTGCTCCAATGTTGATAGAAATTTCTGTCTTACACTTTCACAGCAGAAAGGTTTACACTTCACAATAAGCCTAGAGTTTGGAACTGCACATAAAATTTTGGCCCAAACTTGCAGCACTTTTGGGGTTATCTGATACAAAGTAAAAATTTTCAAGCGTCAAAAAAGAAGTTAATTAAAATAAAAATTCACAAAACTACCCTTTTTCCTTACCTTTGCTAAATTGTTATAACTACCAAATGTGACGAAGCCATTGGAAAGAGCAGGTGCAGGTGATGTGGGCCCTGCCTCAGGAGACGGTGTATAGCAAAGAAAGCATTCTGGTAGACGAACAAGATCCTCAACATGCCTGTAAACAATGCAATGCTTCCATTGAGTTCAATATCCACAGCAATAATATATTATTTTCTTGAGAATATATCTAAAAAAACTGTACTTCTGCTTTGTATCAGGAGGGTCAGCCAAGGCGTCGGTAATTCGGTAGTCAATAGTAGGCAAACCAGTGGTATTCGGGTATCCAATCCATGTCACCTTAAGTGTATAAAGCCAAAATAATATAAGAAACATGCTGAATTCAAAGTAAATAAAACAAATTTATTAATTGATAACCTGAAGTGGTGCAGGGCGGCAAGCCATCATTCCCAGCTTATTATTAGCGGTATGACCGGTAAGTTCCACCAAAATATCAACTTTATCTTCTCGAACCATGCTTGCAACCTTCTTCTCATCAACTCCATAAATATCTCTCCATACGCCTCCTCTTTTCAAAACTATATCTCTGAACTTAAATGTTTTTGCATCTGCCTGCAACATTTGCATATATATATATATAGTGAATAAAATGAAATATTAGACGTGTAAATGGCACGTAGACAGACACTTTACCTTAACAACCGCCGAGTAAACAACCACCTTATAGTTAACATAGTCATGATAGAAAAGAGGTGCTTCAATGAAATAAGATACAGAATGTGTAAAATAATCCGGAGACACATATCCAATAACAAGTGGTCTTTCTGGATCTTTTGAATTGTCCCACGAAGTATACTGAGAATGTAATCTCATAAACCGACAGCCCCAGTCCCTGTAATAAGTTATATAAATTGCATACATATATAAGTATGTAATGTCAAACTAACAATATACAAAATATATACATATACCATGTGTAATAGCTAAAAGAACCTGTGAGCTTCAAATAATTTAGAATCTATTCTCTCGTTAATGTAGTTCATTGCGAGTAATCGGTTCTGCAACAAATAGTCAATGTGCAGAAATAAGAAAAATGTTAAAATAAGCTCAATCATGAGGTAAAGATTTATTAACTCTCTTCAACTATTAATTTGATTCAGAGTGATCACTCCATGTATGCACTGAAAGTTCGCATATCAGTATATACCAATTACCAAATTACAAGCTCCTCGTTTTTTGTAAGCAAAAATTACCTAAGTAGCTGACTAATATCCGAGAATATGTGTGCAACAAACAATTATTTTACTTTGACATAACTGTTAAAAATAAATATCATTTTTGTGAGACATGCATTAATTAGCTTCACTTAGGTAAAGTTATGATTTAACAAGATTATGTACCATTTATCACGCGTCATTACCAAACAACACTGTCTAAAAATAGTTCACAAGGACTAAATCAAGACATTGAATACAGAACGCCTAATAAACAATATTTTCCTATTTCCGTTTGCACAAGTTCTATGCAAAACATCTAAACCACTTGAGCTCCCGTTAGCACCTTTTCATTCAGTTTTAACAAACACTACTTGCGATTCATATGGTTAGTAATCTCTATTAACATCAAACGGTAATGAATCATGACTACACATTATGTCTCCATTTTGAGAGAGAAACAAAAAGCGCTTCCCATTCAGGTATCACGCTTTCTCATTTTTAAGACAATCCACGTGATTAGCTAATAACTATAAACTAGAGAAGAATTAAATGCATATAACAATACCTGGCCTGCGTTGCGAGAATCTGGGTCAATCGTAAGACACTGCTCGTATGCTTCAATTGCCAAAGTTATACTCCCAGCATCTCTGTATAAAACCCCTACACGTAACAATTTGCAACAAATAATCAATAACATGATACACGTCAAATGAAAGAAAAAAAGAAAAATACTACAAAGAAACTGTAAGACGGCAGCCAGTAAACTTTTACTTTAGAGCTGAACCTTGTTGAACAAAATCAAGGTGGCATATAGATAATAGAACTCGCTACAAGTGTAAAAACTTAATACATTTTACAGCATCCAAATATGCAGTGATTTGCACACCTAATAAACGCTCAAAAGAACAAATACAATCTGCTAAAAACATTAATGATTACAGTGTATGATTATGTTAGAAACAAACCTAAGTTATTGTAAGCTTCTGCATAAGTAGGATTTGCCACAATTGCTTTCTCGATCATGCTAGCAGCAGCATCCATTTTACCCTATACATTTATTTAAAATGCAATAAGTAACAGTTAAATTATCTCGTCCTGTTAAATTCTGATGGATTCATTTAATCGTTTATACCTGCACTGTGTAGACTACTCCAAGGTTGTTCAACGACTGAGAGAAATTAGGTTTAATTGACAAAGCCAACTTCAAAAGAAAACCAACAAAAATATATTAGAATAAGTTCTACATCTATTAATCACGAAACACAAATACTTGCAATGTTGAAATGAATAACCTGATAACACTCCACAGCTTTATCAAGGTTGTCTCGATCCTTATAAATAACTCCAAGATTATTGCATGCCTCAGCACAATGGGGATTAAAGTGAAAAGCAAGTTCATAGAACACAATTGCCTGCAAACAGAAGTGAGAGTTACTATAATTTATAAAAATTAACACAATGGCGCTACATATGACTAAAAGTATACTATACAAAAGCTAATAAAAATGGATACACAATATAATGATTAATGAAGCAAAAAGAACACAAAAACATCCATCAACTTTACCATTTCAAACTTAAGCATTTCCCCATATGCAACCCCAAGATTGTACATAGCATCTGCATAATGCCAGTTATAGTATAAAGCTTTTTTGTAATATGCCACACCTTGGTTAATATCTCCCTCCAATTTTACCTGAAAATATGTGAGTATTATAGAATAACCATAACAAGTATAAATAAAACCATTAAATGTAACCAAGAAAACATGTGTACAAAATTGTATTACCTTTGTACCTAAATCTGTCAAAGCAATTGCCATGTTATTCTTAGCAATCTCAAAGTTGGGTGACACAGCCAAACACCTGAAAAATTACAAGAGAACCATTCATAGAATATTAGCAAATATAAAATAATGGACGCCTCAATGATAAACAATAAATAAACATTCATAACCTCTCATAACAAGCAATAGCCGATTCCAAATCTCCACGGTTTTTATAAATCACACCCATGTTACAATATGCTTCAGCATACATAGGCCTTTCCAATGCAGCCTTCTCATAGCAATTAAGTGCTGTATCATATTGCATCATTTCAGAATATACAACTCCGAGATTGTAATATGCAGGCTGCCAAAAAACCAATAATAAACATTAAGAATACACTAAACAGAATGAAACCTTAAACCAAAGAAGATGAGTTAACTGCATAATGAGGGTCAATCTTGATAGCATCATAATAGTTCTGAATTCCTTCTTGTGTGTTGCCAGCAAGCTTTAAACTAGTTCCAATATCTGTAAGTACAATTGCCAGACATTCTGCTGCTGGTTTATATGATGGATCTGCTCCCAGAGCCTTGCGGTATGACTGCATATAACATCAAGAATTGTATAATGCTCTGTTAGTTAATAATAGTATTAAGTACTGCACAGCAATACCTCAGCAGCCTCCACCAATCGGCCTTCATCTTTATACAATATACCACAATGAGTGAGAGCACATGGGTTTTCAGGATCCAACTTAACAGCCTCAGAAAAGCTCTCAAATGCCTGTTTTCCCTTATTTTGCATCTGCAAACAAATTCCTTTGCCAATATGAGCCTCAACAATCCCATTATCTTTCTCTAGTATACTTTCATATATACCCAAAGCTTCCACAAACTTGTTTCTAGACTGTAAAACATTAGCATAACCAAGTGCATCTTTCTCCTCACAACTGTTTGTTATTGGACTGGTACACTTTGTCAAATTGCTGACAGTTAATGACGGTTCAACTGCTTTTAAAAAACCATTATCTTTAACTTGACCCTTCTCTTTCTCCCCGTCAACATCTTTCTCTGTCAATGTCATCGTGTACACCTAAAAGCTTGGATTCCTAAACCAACTGCAACAAATTGAAAATTTAATGAAAATGTGTATTAGTGTATTGATCTATTTCCACAAAACCCTAACAGAGCCCATAACAGACAAATAAACGTAACAAACACGCATAGACTTAGAAAACCTAGCCTCAAACATAACGAATCAAGGATTTAGCATTGCTCCCAATAACATAAAGTAAATTATCAAAGAAAGAAAACCTAAAATAACGTGATTCGAGTTCATACTCGCTGTTTAATCATGATAAAAACACCACACACCAAAGTACAAACTCAAAAACCTAGATACGTACTAAAAACAAAGATTGAGAAGTACTGCAACAAATTGAAAAATTGATAGTAATGTGGATTAGCCTATTGGTCTATTTGTACAAAAATAAAAGTTACAAATAAGTATCCGACTAAAACCTAAACAGAAGCACAAAAAAGGCGTACTGATCCACTCCAAAACCCTAACAGAGCACACGACAAATACTTCAAAAACCTAGCCTCAAACAATACGGATCAAGCACTAACGCAAAATCAAATTATCAAATGAGGAAAACCTAAATTAGCATGATTCGAATTCAAAAACCGCTATCTAATTATAAGAAACTCACTAGACAACAAAATGCAAAACTCGAAGACCTAAATACGCATTCAAAACGGATGTTGGCGCTCGTTGATTGACAGAGAGGCTTTGGTAGGGTTTTTGTGAGTGACGATGAAGTTGATTGAGAGTGTTGGTTCCGCCACAGTCACCGACACGGTGGTAGGATGACGGTGAGTGAACGGAGCGCCACCGCGGGGGCGGCGGTGGTGGTGGTGGTGGTGGTGGTGGTGGTGGTTTGTAGTCAAATGTTGAAGGTGTTGTGTTCCGTCTATGATTTTGCCCGCGTTCCACTGTAACCCTCTTGCCTAGATGGACCCAATAATAAATATTAATAATTATCAAAATAATAATAATTATTATTATTATTATTCTAGTTTTAGAAACTACTACCAAAGTAGTCCTTGGATTATACAAGATACACACTTCCGTTCCTTTCTTTTTTATTCATTTCATTTTTCCTTTCTTTCCATTCGTTTTCCTTCATTCAGTTCCTTTCATTTTGAAAAGAATACCCAACTTTTATTTTTTTTTTTCATTTATTTTATTCCTTTTTCCATTTATTTTATTCGTTTAAATAAAATTAGGGAACACTTTTTTGTATTCTTTCTTTTGCTTTCCATCTTTGAATGAAACTCGAGAACATAAGTCTCCCTTTCTTTTCTTCACTTTCCTCTCTTAAGTGGAACTCGGGAACATAGCTTTAGGGTGATGATTTATTCAGTTGAAACCGAAAAACGAACTAAATTTGAATTCAATTTTTGGTTTGGTTTAAAAGTATCTAAATTTCCTTATGTTATGTTTTTGGTTTCGATTGAAAAATACTCACCAAACAGACGAAGCAATAAACACCCTATACATAGGTGTGTTTGAAACAAGACCGAGCCAGAGCTAAAATGATTAAAACAAAAGAATGGAAACAAAGGATTTGAATTAGTTTTCAGTTTGATATTATATCTATTAATTTGAAAGTAAGGGGTCTCTCACATTTTATTATTGTTCTATTGATAGCATATTTTATGCGTATGTTACAAGTATGTCATGCACCATAACTGTGACACGCTTTATAATTCGTGTTCAACTTCTATGATATGCGTTATTTACTTACTTCATTTATCGGTCTCTTCATTCTTCTAGTCACATGTGTTGGGAGCAGATTTTTTATCCTCGAGATTGATCACGATTTAAGGATTACGACCTATCATGCCGATGCAAATATTCTGAGGATTATATTTGACTATTCAATTGTCCTTTATTATTTTTGATTGTTTTGTAGATAAGATCACGTGTTTAATATGCTAATATGAACGTGGGTTTACAACGGCTACTGCTGAAACTTCGTCAAACTTGAATGTGGGCAGCAACGAATAGTGGAGGTTTAGTCTAGGGTTTATCCCGGATTTCTCGGAATTTCTGTTGTAACTTTTTATTTATATAATCGAGCTGATATGATCATTAAGAACACACACTACACTACCTTAGCTACTAGCACTCATTGTAACACTTAGCATCCGATTTATTATCAGCTCCATTACTTGTAACTACCTTTTTGTTATTAATAAAATTGACGGTGATAGTTTTCATCGTCCGGGGTTTTTTGTGCCGGAGATCCACACGATCAAGGGCTTTTTCCCTCGAAATCAAATCATCGTGTTCACTTTGTTTTCAATCAAGCACTCTACCTCACATACTAATTTGATCAAAAGTTACTTAGTTAATTTTTTGACCGAAACAATTTGGCGCCCACCGTGGGGCAAACGATGCTCTGATCATTATCAACTTTCAAATTAAACCCTACTCTCAACATCCACAACATGTCTTCCCAACCGAAAATTGTTTCTTCTTCCGTCGTGGCTTTGGATTCCTCTGTGAGGCCTTTTATGCCTCCTCCTCCTGCTGGTGGTATTCCTAAGAAACCTGACAACACTCAGAAGAAACCTGCTACTCCTGTGTTCTCGGGATCAAGGCCGTCTCCCCAAGATCCCATCATGGTGTCCAACAACGACCTGCTGTCTCTTTATAGACGGTTATAGGAACAAGTGGATTGCCAGAATAAAACCAACCAGATGCTTGTGAAGGAACTGGAAGATATGAGGAAGGCCAAAAAGCCGGTGGAAGAATTTACATCACTAATCCCAAGATCTCTGGTTTTCACTCCTCCAGGATCTTCAGGATTGGTGCGTCCGGAGTCGGCTATGGCGTACAACCCTGGATACTCATCATTCCAACAGTCTGGATCCTCAGGATTGTTCCATCAGGTGGGATCCTCAGGATTGTCCCACCAGACGGGATCCTCAGGTCTTTATCAGCAGGTGTTATCCCCAATATTGTCGCAGCAGGGAGGACTCTCAGGATCGTTTCAACAGTTTGTCCTCAGGATTGTCCCACCAAACGGGATCCTTAGGTCTTTATCAGCAGGCGTTATCCTCAGGATTTCAGCAACAAGCAGGATTCTCAGGAGTGCCTCCATCAGGGTCCTTCAATCCTCAGCAGGCATTTGCTCAGACTCAGCAGTTTGCAGGGTCCTCTGAGGTGCACCAGGGCGACTTCATCCCGATGCAGGCTAACACTACGGCCGCTCCATTTGTCACTCCAAGAAATACTGTGTTTAGGAATGCAAGCTACAACACCCATACCGCTCCTCAGGGTAACACTTTCAATACAATTCCCTTTAATGCTAATCAAGGATTTTTGCAGGATGCAGGTATAAGTTCAAGTTTAGCACGGGAATTACAGAAGTTCAAGGACATGATATCAAATGTTCCTGGTGTAATCCGTCCCATAGCTGAAGTTCCCGCTGATAGTCATAGAGTATCCCGAGTTGTACCATCAATTGGTGACGTACAGATCCCTAAACGGTTTCAAACCCCAAATATGAAGCTATATGATGGTTCGACGGACCCCGAGGAACACGTTGCACAGTATAGAGAGCGCATGGAAATCAACCCAATCCCTATGGAAATCAAGGAAGCATGTCTTTGCAAGGGGTTTGGGTCTACCTTGACTGGAGCAGCCATGAAATGGCTACTGAGTATTCCTCTTAATACTATCACTTCCTTTTCTCATTAAATTAACTTGTTCAATAACCAGTTTTCTTGCAGTAGAACATTTGAGAAGATGACATGTGATCTTTACAGGATTACCCAGAATCCTGGGGAATCCTAGAGAGATTTTATTACCAGGTTTAGTAAGGAGTCGCTGTAGATTCCAAATCTAAACCCGGCTTCGGCGGTGGAAGCTCTTATGTTGGGGTTAGAGAAAAACTCCTCTTTTTATGATGATCTTGTTATGACTCCATGCAGGTCATTAGATGAAGCAAGAAGCAGAGCTCTGAGGTTTATCAGGCTAGAAGACGATAAGAAAAACTTTAAAAAGGTCGATATCCCGAAGTATGATCAGACGAACAGGAAAGCCGAATCCCCGGTAAAATCGTATCGATCAAAACCGTACTATAAGCCTGAAAACCCTAGGATTAATGCAGTAGATGACGAAGATGATGAAGAATATCCTAAAATATCTTAATATTGTTTTTCTCTTGATATTGGTGGATTAATGTGTGCCATTCAGGATTTAGGTGAAAAAGCCATGTGGCCAAGGAAGTTGGAGAAACAAGGAACCTACAAAGACAAATCAAAATGGTGCGCCTTCCACGAAGATTTTGGGCACTTGACTGAGGATTGCATTGCACTCAGAAGGGAGATTAGCTATCTTCTCAGCAAAGGCCACTTGAAAGAGCTACTTGGCCGGAAGAATGGAAAGAAGCAAAATCCTGAAAATATTCCTGAAAAGGAGACTCCTCCACCAACAGATGCAAGAACAATCATGTTCATATACGGAGGATCTGACATCTGTGGAACCTTTTATTCTGCTGCAAAAATAAATGCTGATCAAAGAAAATTAGAAGTGGCTGACAGACCAACGAAGACATCCATTCTCACTCAAGCAAAGACCATGACCTTTGATGAAAGCGATAGATTCGACATTCAGGATCCTCACCATGATAATTTGGTAATAACATTATATGTGGCTAACCATTATGTGCGTAGGATCCTCATAGATGGTGGAAGCTCTGTCAACATTATTCAACTAGATGTGCTGAGAAAGATGAATATTCCTGAGGATAAGATTGTTCCCAGTTCCTCAGTATTGGTTGGATTCAGCGGAGAGACTAAGAGCACTATTGGGGAAATAAAACTCCCAGTATACAACGAAGGGGGTAAATAAAATACAAAAATTTTGTGTTATTGACTATTTGTCATGTTGCAATATTATATTAGGCATGCCCTGGATACACGACATGAAAGCAGTCCCCTCCACTTATCACCAATGTGTGAAACTCCCAAGTCCCTGGGGAGTTATCAAAATCATCAGCGATCAACAAGATGCAAAGAATTGCTACACCTCTTCTATGAAGTGCACTGCCAAATCCCAGCAGGTGTAGCAATTACAGAAGCCAGCACGAGACGTAATGGAGGCCAGGGAACAAGAAATTAAAGAAGTACGTCCTTATCCCGAGGATCCTGAAGTCAAAGTGCTGATAGGAACTAGCATTCCTGAGGATATTGAGTCAAAATTGCTTGATTTCCTCAAGTCAAGACTGTCAACATTTGCATGAAAACATGAAGATATGACAGGTATTTCCAAAGATATTATAACACATAAACTTGGAATTGATAATTCTTTCAGGCCAATCCATCAAAAAAGAAGAAAGTTTGCACCTGAAAGAAACATAATCATTCAAGAAGAAGTAGAAAGACTCTTGAAGGCCAAAGTGATTAGGGAAGTTCAATATTCCCGATGGTTAGCAAACGTGGTGGTTGTACAGAAAAAGAATGGAAAATTGAGGGTTTATGTGGATTTCACAGACTTGAATAAGGCTTGTCCTAAGGATCCATCCCTCTACCACACATAGATTCAATGGTAGACGCTACAGCTGGCCACGAGATGCTGACATTTATGGACGCATCCTCAGGATTTCAGTAAATCCAAATGGAGCCCTCAGATCAAGAAGACACAGCCTTCATGACTCCCACAGGTATTTATTGTTATATTGTTATGCCCTTTGGACTTAGAAATGCAGGTGCAACCTATCAGAGGTTAGTTAACATGATGTTCAAAGAGCAACTGGGGGACACGATGGAAGTTTATATTGATGATATGGTGGTGAAGTCCAAAAAAGCTGAGGGTCACCTCCAGGATCTCAAGACTGCGTTTGATATCCTCGACAAATATAACATGAAGCTGAATCCTGCAAAATGCCATTTCGGAGTGAAGGCTGGCAAATTCTTGGGATATATGGTCACCAAAAGGGGGATAGAGGCGAGTCCAGAGCAGATGCTATCCTGAATTTGAAATCCCCAGCATCAGTCAAGGATGTTTAAAGGCTAACTGGTAGGATAGCTGCACTCAACAGATTCATATCCAAATCCTCATAAAAGTGCAAAGAATTTTATGATATCCTGAGGAAAAATAAGAAGTTCGAATGGACCAATAAGCATGAGGAAGCTTTGATGTCCTTAAAAGCTTCTCTTTCCTCTGCTCCTCTACTAGTAAAACCCGAAGAAGGTGAACCTCTATCTCTATATCTAGTTGTATCAAATAATGTTGTGAGTGCAGTTTTAGCGAAGGATCTAGAAGGTCAACAACATCCCGTCTATTATGTAAGTAAAAGTCTATTGGATGCTGAAACCAGGTATTCTTATCTTGAGAAATTAATTTTAGCACTTATTATGGCATCTACTAAACTTAGACACTATTTTGAAACTCATCCTATTCTTGTTAAAACTAATTACCCTATTAAGTCTGTTTTGAGAAAACCAGAAATGTCAGGTAGGATGGCAAAATGGGCTGTGAAGCTGAGTGCATATGATATAGCATATGAACCTAGGGCTGCCATCAAATCCCAGGCATTAGCAGACTTTGTGGCTGATTTCACCAGTGAACTTAAAGAAAAGGCAGACTTGGAAGTCCAACAACTTGAAGAAACCAAAGATAAGTGGACTCTATACACTGATGGTGCTTCAAATGTTAGAGGAATAGGTCTTGGGATCCTGCTGAAATCTCCACAGGGGGACATTATACCTCAATCCATATCCTGCGGATTTCAAGCCACAAATAATGAGGCAGAATATGAAGCTTTGATAGTAGGATTACAACTAGCAATCGACATGAAAATCAGGTTTATTCGAGTATATGTTGATTCATTATTATTAACTAATCATTTTAATGGTTCATATATTGTTATAGGAGAAAAACTAATGAAATATCTAGAGCTAGTCAAAAAACTAGCAAAGTGTTTCGAAATGTTTGATATTTCAGGTACCTAGAGAGGAGAATGTTGAAGCAGATGCCCTAGCATATTTAGCTTCATCCTTAAGGATACCGGAAGGTGTCAAGATTCCTATCATACATATCCTGAGCCCAGCAATAGGAGAGCAAGGTGTCAATGAAATATTAGAAGATGATGAAGATATGGGAGTCAAGAATCCCGAGGATAATGAAAATTCTTGGATTACCCCGATCAGGAGATATATTCAGGATGGACTTATCCCCAATGATGAAAACCCAAGAGCTTTTCGCACGAAGGTAATCCCATATACTACAATGAATGATATATTATACAGAAAATCTCTTGCAGGACCATATCTTAGGTGCTTGGAGAAGGCAAAAGCTCAAGAAGTTCTTCAGGATATCCATAAAGGAGACTATGGGAATCACACTGGGGGCAGAGCACTATTCTTCAAAATCCTGAGGACAAGATATTTTTGGCCAACGATGAAGAGGGATGCTATGAATTATTCTCAGAAATGTGATGCATGCCAGAGACATAGCAACATTTTGCACCAGCCGACAGAACCATTGTATCCTGTTATATCCCCTTGTCCTTTCATGAAGTGGGGTATGGATATTGTGGGGAAACTACCAAGAGCTTCAGGAGGAAAAATCTTATGCTGGCCATGACGGATTATTTCTCGAAGTGGATTGAAGCGGAAGCTTTTGTTCAAGTCAGAGAGAAAGAAGTTATCTCATTCATCAAGCGCAATATCATGACAAGATTTGGAATCCCGACAGAGATAGTGTGTGACAATGGCTCGCAGTTCATTGGCAAGAGAACAACCAACTTCTGTGCCAGTTGGGGAATCAAGATGATCACCTCAACACCTGTCCATCCTCAGGCTAATGGTCAGGCCGAGTCAAGCAACAAAATCATTATCAGTAACCTGAAGAAAAAGTTGGGGTCTAAGAAAGGAAAGTGGGCCGAGGAACTACCTTTTGTTTTGGGCAGATAGGACCACTTTAAAGAATGCTACTGGTCAGACTCCTTTCTCATTAGTATTTGGAGCTAAAGCAGTTATCCCGACGGAGATGGTTATCCCTACAGCTAGAGTCAGTCATCAGAATCCCGAAGATAATACTCATTGTCTACTTGAAGATCTAGATGTAGTAGAAGAACTCAGAGATTTAGCGAAGATCAGAATGGCCTCTTATCACAGAAGATAGCAAAGTCTTACAACAAGAATATCAGGGTTCGTAGATTTCAAGAAGGGGATTTGGTTCTCCGAAAAGTTTTTCAGAATACTACAAATCCTACGGATGGAAAGCTTGCACCAAAGTGGGAAGGTCTTACTTGATTGACTCGGAAGTAGGAAAGGGGGCATACAGATTGTCTACTTTGGATGGTGACTTATTACCAAGGGTATGGAACGCTATCAGCCTCAAAAAATATTTTATATAAGACTTCTATCTCGAAGATAATTGCTATCCTGAGAAATTTAACAGTGATGTTAAACAACTAAGGTATGTATTCAAATCTACATTTTTATTCATTTTCAATATTATTATTCTTTTATCATGTTACTGACTTAAGCATCGGAGTGGTGTTAGAAAGGCTAACACCCACCCCTCACCTAGATTTGAGTGTTTTGTAGTCTGAAGACATATGGTATCCCCACATGGAATGAAGTTAATCTGGGCCTTGTCGCCAGTCTATTTGGGCCTTGTCGCCAGCTTCTAAGGGCCTTGCTGCCAGTTAAGGTATTATTCAATTCCTTCTAAGGTTTAAGGGGTTTTCACCTTTTCTTAAGATCGCCTGTAGCGCACGTTTATTCGACCGTAGTTCGAGAGACGGGGCCAGCACATGAAATATAGTGACTTGTTACCTCGTTATCCTCAGCTATTGGTTTGAATCTCAAGTTTATGGTAGACGTACCATTTCCTAAGGTTTAAGGGGTTTTCACCTCTTCTAAGGGCCTTGTCGCCAGTTTATTCCTAAGATTTAAGGGATTTTCACCTCTTCTAAGGGCCTTGTCGCCAGTTTATTCCTAAGGTTTAAGGGGTTTTCACCGCTTTTAAGTGACTTGTCGCCAGTTTGTTTAGGCCTTGTCGCCAGTTTGTTTGGGCCTTGTCTCCAGTTTGTTTGGGCCTTGTCGCCAGAATTTCTGAAATTATCTTCAGGATAATGTTAATATTGCAGGTCTATCAGTATATCCTTATGATTGGAGGAACATCCTGAAAGGTAATCTTATTACGAGGATGAAATGGTCTATACATTATCAGAGTTAGTTGCTATATGATTCTGGTATGATTTCTTATATTTCATATTACTTGATAAGGTGAACTTTATGACTTGGTATTGATTTATTGACTTAAACTTAAACTGTTATTAAAAAATTCCATTTATAATAGATTCAATTTTTCCCTAAAAATTTTATAACAGAAACATGGATAAAATACCAGCACAAGTCATACAAAGTTGTCATACTAATATCATAGTGCATGAAAAGATTATTCAGGTTTCACTAAAAAAGGAGCCCATCCACCTGAACCATCAGATTGTTTAAAAGCAGAAAATAAAAGTTAGTTTGGGCTTCGTCCTGAATCAGGATCCCTCCAACCAAACCATTATCCTAGGCATATTATATTATCCATACACAACCAAAATAAAAATTGTTCAAACAACCATCAGAAACACATTAAAACAACCTGGAAACCAGGTTCAAACCTTGTCACCTTCACCATGATCACCCTCCTTCTTCTCCGACTCCGTCACCTCACTAGCCTTAGTTTCCTTCATCTCCTCACTAGCACCTATCTCCTTAATCACCTCAGAGGTACCTGCCACATCAACCTCTTCAACCTTCTCACCCCTCAGTATCTTCAGCTTCTTCCTCCAAGCCGCAGAATTCCAGGAATCCATCACATAGCCCTTCGCTTGCACCTCCTCTGACATCTTGAGCATTGATTCCAGGATACTGGTGGCTGCAGATTTCTTGGCCTCTTCAATGAACTCAGCCTTCTCCCACTCAAATGAAGTTCTGAGGTCCACAATCTCTTTGTCCTTCTTTTTAAGAAGCTTGTTCTTTATGTCAGCAGCATGTAGAAGATCGACAATCTTGACCTCAGCCTCTTTCAGAGCCAATTCAGCGTCTTGGGATCTATGATGGTCACCTTCAGTTTTCTGTTATCCCCAAGTTAACATAAGTTTTCCTGCAGATTACTATTTTCAGGATAAACAAAGATACTTACTGTTTCAAGAAAGTTGGCGAGAGCTTGCAACTTCTCTACAACATCGATAGTGCTTATGTCGGCAAAGGGCTCAGTTTCAGCTGAAGTGGTGGCCTTCCTTTTCTTCTGGGTAGCGCTCTTTTGACGAGTTGCTGGAACCCTTACTTTCGGAGAGAGGGTCTTGGAGTGTTCCTGTTTCACCACGGTCCTGTCCTCGATGAGATCGTCCAGGTCAACTAAGCTAAAGGAAGACTTTGGCTTCGGCATCTCTACACAATGATTTATCAAGTTATTCTCAAGAAAGTGCAATCCTAAATATTTTATGAAATACCCAAGATGCTTACCAGAAGACATGCTTTCAAGAGACTTCGCAGCGGTCACACTTTTTCCCCCTGTTTCTTCTTCTAACCATAATTCCCTATCTTCTGCCGGAACTTTGAACAACGCCTTGAGCCTTCAATTCGTATCTTTCCTGTACCTTATTATATCCTCAAACACAATTGCAAAAAAGAAGCCGTATTAATACAAACTGTTTGCAAAAATAAATTCTATCCTAAGAATTTCCTACCCTTGTGAACCCATTTAACCGGCAAGTTTACTCCATCGGGAATAGAGTCACGGCGAACGAAAAGAATTTTTTCTTTCAACCGTGATCGCTATCGGACACTTTGGGAACCATGTAAAGGCGGCTGGATTTGGATTGAAGGCAATAGCGGTGAGATCCGTGTGTACGGAGGTTATAGGTTGCGGCTATCTCAGGGACACCTATGGACAGTTCGTGGGTTTTATTCAGGCGGTCCACTGTATACAGGACTCTCCACACCATTGGCATGACTTGAGAGTAAGAGAGCCCGGTAATTCGAAGAACTCCTTAATGAGCGGAGAAAATGGATACAAAAGACCAATCAAGAAGGGATAATAAAAGAAGCAAACCCAGGTTTTGGAAGAAAATTCAGCTTTGGCTTTGGGGTCAAAAGATCTGATAACAGCATTGGTAGGTAATAAGCCGGAATCTTTGAGAAATCGAATATCTAGTTCGTTGAAAAGACACTGATCCTCATCAGTGGCGGGGATGTGACCTTGATCGACAAAATCCTCAGAGGTTGCGAAAGAGTAAGGATTGAGCAATCAAGGGGTTCTTTTTCTTATTATCGTTCGAATAAAAAAGAAGCTTCAGAAATTTAAGAAGATGAAAAGGAAAGAGATTGACCTGAATATCAAGCGAAGGAGAGAGTATTGTGATTTAGAAATGTGGAAATGGGTTAATTATAACCTAAAAGGACGGTTTTAGGGTTTCCTCAATTCGCGTGCCGCCCTTTCAAATCGCAGAGATATTATTGATTTTAAAATTCAAAATTTTTATAGCTGTCACACGCTAACTGTAAAAATTGGAGGCAATTGTTGGGAGCAGATTTTTTATCCTCGGGATTGATCACGATTTAAGGATTACGACCTATCCTGCCGATGCAAATATTCTGAGGATTATATTTGACTAATTCAATTGTCCTTTATTATTTTTGATTGTTTTTCAGATAAGATCACGTGTTTAATATGCTAATATGAACGTGGGTTTACAACGGCTACTGCTGAAACTTCCTCAAACTTGAACGTGGGCAACAACGAATAGTGGAGGACTAAGTCTAGGGTTTATCCCCGATTTCTCGGAATTTCTGTTGTAACTTTTTATTTATATAATCGAGCTGATATGATCATTAAGAACACACACTACACTACTTTAGCTACTAGCACTCATTGTAACACTTAGCATCTGATTTATTATCAGCTCCACCACTTGTAACTACCTTTTTGTTATTAATAAATTTGACGGTGATACTTTTCACCGTCCGGGGGTTTTTTGCGCCGGAGATCCACACGATCAAAGGCTTTTTCCCTCGAAATCAAATCATCGTGTTCACTTTGTTTTCAATCAAGCACTCTACCTCACGTACTAATTTGATCAAAAGTTAGTTAGTTATTTTTTGACCGAAACAACATGTCTCTCCCCTCTATTTCTCTCCCTAACACTCTATTTCCGAGTTTAGATAAAAGACAGGAAAGTGAATTAATAAAAGAAAAGAAAGATATGGAAAGAAAAACATAGAAATTACTATCGTGTTCCCGAGTTTGAAGGAAATGAAAAGAAATTAAAGCTTTCATGTTTTCCTAAGTTAAAAGGAAAAGAAAGGAGACTTGCAATTTTACAACTATACCCTTGTTTCTTATAAGTATTCAGTTATATTATGAGCTTCATGATGGCCTTTGTATTCTTAAACAATCTCTCATCTGTTTTTTAATCTTGCATACGAAAATATACAAACTTTCACAAAAAAAATATAATTCCTTCCCTGGTTAGTTTTTGAGCCATAACACACAAAAAAATGGTGCAAATTAAGCTATGCTCCAATATACATATGAGCCAAAAATGGTATTAGGAATTCAAATTATAATTTAAATAAGGGATATTGGTTTTTAATACTCCCAACTTTCCCTAATTGGTAGATAACACTCCCAACTTTTGATTTATCACCCACCACTCCCAACTTTCACCATATTTTCCTGTACAACTCCCCGTCTAAATGAACACTAACCTCGTTAATGTTTTTGACTAAAAATATCATTCAAATTAGTTGAGGGGGTAAAACAGAAATTTTATTTTTAACACACAACCTCCATTTCCGGTGACCTCATTTTTTCCGGAGAATTTGAGTTTTCCTGCTATCTCGTCTTTCAGAACACCATATCCATCATTTACCGAGCTTCACATATGAATTTGAGTTTTCTGGCGAGTTGCAGGTTTCCGGCGAACACCATATCCATCAGCTCACCGCCCACCGCCCCAAAACCGCAACCCCCGCCCCCCGCCACCACCAGTGTCTCACCCAGCCACCTTCTGGGATCGACTGCGTGCCAGAAAATCGAGTTGCAGATTTCCGGCGAGCACCATCTTCATCATATCTTCACCGGTGCACAATCTTCATGATATCCATCACCTTTTTACACCTCTGAACCATCTCCATTTTCTGAAAGACGAGATAGTCGGAAAACTCAAATTCGCCGGAAAAAAGAGGTCGCCAGAAAAATGAGGTCACCAGAAATGGAGGTTGTGTGTTAAAAATAAAATTTCTGTTTTACCCCCTCAACTAATTTGAATGACATTTTTAGTCCAAAACATTAACGAGGTTAGTGTTCATTTAGATGAGGAGTGGTACTGGAAAATTGGTGAAAGTTGGGAGTGGTGGGTGACAAATCAAAAGTTGGGAGTGTTATCTACCAATGAGGGAAAGTTGGAAGTATTAAAAACCAATATCCCTTTAAATAAGCCATATCCTAATTAAATAACTTCTAGTGCATATCTTATAATGATGATACTAATAGTTATCACCTAATAATATCATTAATATTAATAATCATATATATAATAACCCGAGTTGAATCGAAGGCAACATTATGTAAGTCATCGATGCATATCGTTTGAAAGTTTCAACTTAGTGTCTAAAAAAAAAGAAAAAAAGAGTTATGTTTTGATCGGTAATCATAATCTCATTGAAGTAATAGTCACAATAAACAATTTGCAGGTGGTGGGCGATGTGCTTAAGGCTTCGGAGTATGCGTCAATTTGATTACAGTTATAAAAGACAACGAAGACCTATAATTAATAGGATGAGGGTATTTTGTAATTTAAGTTTGATTAATTTTGTTCCACTTTTCTTTCTCTCCAATTTTTTCCGATTTGGAAAGATTGAGATTATGGTCAATTTTTCTTCCAAATTAATCTCTTTTTTCTTTTTGTTTCCCTCCTTCAAAAAACTTTAGAACATCCTTTTTTTCCTAATTCTTCTTACTTTATTATCCTTTCTTTCATTGAATTGGGCTCGGAAATAGAGTGTAAAACCCTCTCTTTAATCTTGTTGGAATTAAACTAGATTACTAAACAGGTTCAAGGGAATCAAAAGCTATAATCACCACGTTTTTCAAATTTACTTCGTTTTCAAATTACTTCTTGTTATTGCTTGGTTTGTAAGTGTTTAGTTTATAGGGAAATGTTAACGTACAAATGAAATTAATGTTCTAAACGTGAGAATCAAGTAAAGTGATTATATATATACAAGTAGAATAATATGTAATTACTCTATGATGTAATTACATAATTACTCTACTTATATATATATAATTACTCTACTTAATTATCACGTTTAGCACATTAATTTCATTTGTATTTAATCCAAACCCTTAGTTTATAATATTTTAATGTTAACTATACACGTAGTACACACAATTATATGTTTTCTTACGCAGGGCCGGCCTAGACCCAATCCTAGGCTCGACGACCGTTTAGGGGACGGTTTCGGAAGAGGGCACAAAATTTTTAATTTTTTAAATATATATATATATAAGTTATTTTAAATAGTAACAAATGAAATTGGGCCAATGACTTGTGAAATATGAGTAAAGGAGAATGAAAAAGGATATAACAAATAAAATGTTGCCGGAAAGTTTTCCGGTAGGTATGGTTGCAAGTTTGCCTCGGGTATAGTTTGGAAGATATGATAAAAAAATTAATATTTTATATTATTACATGTACTTTTACCTTTCACCTTTTCTTGTCTTTTTTCCTATATCCATGTTGAATTTTCTCTTTTTTCGTTATATTTTCTTTTCATATACTTGAGTATGTAATGTAGAGCATAGTTATTGAAATAGGCAATGGCTATGTGTAGATCAAGATTCCAGAAGCAATTTAAAAATCTGCTCATTTTATAAATGTGTTTTGTTTATCATTCATACATATCCACCTAAGGTTTTACAGAGGGTGTTTTTATTCGTTTAACTTTGTTTTATATTCACTTAATTTTTTCTATTTGTGTACGTAATTGTTACAATAACTTTGTTTTGTTTATCTTCATTACGATTATTATTATGTTTTGATTTTTTTATATAGGGTCCATAATTTATACTCGTCTTGGACACTCGAAATCTCGGAGACGGCCCTGTTCTTACGGATGAAAATAATGAGTATTATCGTTGGCTTATTATGTAACTATACCTAATACATAGATCACCAACTACTACTAAGTGACAATTCGGTGAGTCTAGCCTATTTTTTTTTTCATGTTTCTCTTATTTCATCTTTTACCCCTTCGTAATATATAAATTTACGACTTACAAACCTATATATTTTTTTCTTTATTAAATATTTCATTAATCTAACTCGTATAATACATAGGTTTCTAATCTATATATCTGATAAAAGTTTTATCAGCTCATGCTTACAAGATTTGTTTGTGGTTCATTTGGATGATGCAAGGAATCACTAGTCGATACATTTGTATCACAAGCTAACAAACGTCGGTATAAGATCATATGAGTGTCAATTTGCTTAATAACCAAATATATTTAAGACAAAACCGATTATGAGCAAACTTGGTTTGTTCGGAGCTCATTAGTAGAAAATGAAGAAAGAGATTTCATTGTTTTAATATACAATGTTTATCTCAAAACTTCAATAGTATGATGCTAATTTTTTGAATCATACTTGAAAACTCAAAATACAGCTCGAACTGAATTTGAATTAGGGTTTTAAATACTTGGGCTGGTCCTTATCCGAACCCAAATAACTTAAAAACCAACCAAATAAACGTTAAGACTCAAAACCGTTAGGAGAGGGAAAGAAGGACAAAAACAAAGTTTAATACCTTTTTTATAGTGATAATTAAAAGTATCCCAATTATAAACCTTAAAAGCATTAAATATCTACACGAAACTAACTAATTGTAAAACCACCAACTTTATTTACTTTTGCTCGAAATGGTATGAATTTGTTAGTTTTCTATCTCTTTCACTATTCCTTTTTTTCGAAAGCAAATAAATCATTCAATATCATTTAAGTTGTGATTGTTAGTTTAAAGTTTATGCAAAAGAAAGTGTGTTGTTTTGTGCTTATTTTTTCTTTTAAACAAAGGAGAAGTAAATAAAACTCTACACGAAATGTTTTGGCTAATCATCATCTCTTTGAAAATGATTGTGAGAACACATTTTTTTAACGGCTTTTAGTGCAATCAGTTGTTGGGAGACTCTGAAAGGCTTACTAGTTACTACCCGCATACAACCCACCTTACTCGAGTTTGAATTCTAGAACAGTGATATTCTCATTTATTAGTGGTATACACTTGTTGGAGTCTAACCAAGACCCCCCCCCCCCTGCGAAGATCCCAACAAAATTATTGTCACATGCATGGTTAGAACTTTGTCACACGTAGTAAGACAAGCATGAACAAAAATTAAGAGTATTAATCAGTGTAAGGTTAAACAAATATTGGGTCAAGTATTTAAAGAATTAATTGCATTATAAGCATGAAAAATAAAGTGTAAAGAATAAATTGGATTAAAATCTCATAAAATCAAAGAAAAAAAAACAAAAAAAAAACACATGAACAAAGATATGATACATAAAGCAAAGGATCAGCTTAACGAGACAGGACATTATATTAGAGGCTTTCTAGTTTCTATGACCTCTCACGGTCGGATGTCGCATCCTCCACACAATATACATCGACATCGTGCTTCACCTTAATAACCAATGGTCAATCCAACTTTTTATTTTACTCATGTCGATCTTTGAAATGTTTAGTGAATATCTATATTATATATAATATAGAAGTGATGGGCAAATTAAGGCACTCCATTTTTAAGTAATTAATAAAATATTTAACACAAGGTATAACTATAAGGGTCCTGCTAATAAGACACCCACCTTCAAAATTCAGACACCCTTCATATGACTCGTATAGTTTATACGAGTCGTATAAACTTCCATACTCTGATATCCACCAGCTTTTTTAGAAAAGGTGTTTGACCAAATTATTAAACGAGTCGTATGACTTATACGAGACAATGCTAATATTATACGAGTAGTATAACATATACTACTCGTATACTGCTCATACACCCTCTAGACGAATAGTATAGCCTATACAAGTCGTTTTGGATCTTTATACACCCAGGGCCATCTTCGAGAATTGTTAAAAAAATTGGGCCTTAAGTAAAAGGGTATTTTTGTTGGGTTTAGACAATTTAATATTTAAACACTAATAAAAAAATGCCTTTAATGGCATGCGCACAATGACACGCGGTGATTTATGACGCGCAAATACGCATGTCATTAAAAAACGTCATATTTAGAAGATTTATGACACATATTTTTGTGTGTCATTGAACCGATGTCATAAATCAAAACAATAATCTTGCGTGTCATATATGCATGTCATCTCTTATTCCAAATAAATATTTGAACCCCAGCCAATAGTTTTTAGCAACTTTCTGGTGAGACCTTTTGAACAAACTAGGGTTTTCTTTTCTTCTTCTTCTTTTTCTTCTCTCAATCCCCCCAAATTGTAACCACCAGTCCTCATTTAATCTGGCATTTACATATTACAAATTCTAGGGCTCCAATCTTCGTTCTTCCTTTGATCAATTAAGTCTTTTGGTGTGTGATTTCTGATTTACCATTCACTGACATGCGCCCCCGCCAGTGCCACAAATCGCCTCATTTTCGGTTTCTCTCCAGTAACCACCGTCGTGTGGTGGCCCGGTGATGTAGTATGCTATTGTTGGGTTTTTTTAACCCTAGGCGGAGGAGGATTGACCGTGGCAATGGTGGTTTCTCACCACCGCTGTGTACCTGTCTAGTGGGGTTTCTTTTGTTGTGGTTTGAGTGTGGCAGTGGTGGTTTACAATTTCTCCACCGACAACGACTTGGAATCGCTCTCCGATTCACCGCATCAATGTGTTTTGGTATGAGAGCATTTTCGTATTTTTTATTATTTGCAGAACATATATTTGATGACATAATTGTTTTTTAGATTTGGATGTAATTTTAGGGATTTGCAGTTACCTATGTACTTGAAATGAGTCAATCCCATTGACAATTTTAATATTCTTACATCATAGTTAGTTGAATTAAGGAAATCATCTTGACCTATTATTTTAGGTTTGATATGGTTTTGGGTTCATTCATATTTTATGTTATTTATATTGATACAGCTTAACTATTTTGATTCAGTTTGTAGCTAAATTTAGTCCAAGTTCTGTGTTGCTGGGTTCCATGCGTTTGGAGGTCCATGGCTCTTACGAGTAGCAGCAGCCACAACAGGTTGTTAGTGGTCACGAGCCAACTGATTGTGTGACTCCAGTTGCAATATACCACTACAAGTTGTTTCCCTACTCGGTAGGCTTTTATTGGTATAGAAGGCTAAGCCGCTACGGTGTCAAACTCAGTAGGTAACCCATGAACAGGTTGCATCGTCACAAGATGGCTCTTAGTTTAAGGATGAAGCATGATACTTGGAGGTAATGTAAGTAATACTCCTTATTGGGCTCATTAATTAAGCTGGCAAAAAATGTATTCTGAGATGGCTAATGTTGGAAATTTCTTGATTAGTATCATATAATTAGTTCACTAAAAATACTTGGCTTATGAATAATTAGAATCACAAATTACCGCCTTAATCACAAAAATATTTGTACTATGGGTGCTTAATAACAAAACAATTAAGTACATAAGTTTCAGGTACTAAATATTTTAGATTATGAAGTTCTAAATTGGAAGCTTCTAAATAGCCGCTTTGGGTTTGAATTTATGTTGATAGATCAGTTAAATCCTTTCATTAGATGAGATCGGTACGGTACTGGTACTAAAAATCGTAAAAACTTTGGTACAGGTACCAAAATTTTTGGTCCGGTACCGGTATTTAATACAAAAATCGGGAAATGTCGGTGCCGTAGCGGTACCAAATAACTAAAAACTTGGTAGCGAATTCGATACCGGTATTGGTATCAATCGATACCCGTACCGAAAACGCTCATCGCTACTTAAAAATCACATAACTTGAAATCAATTATATCTTATTTCTGGAGTAGTGTTAAGCGTTTTCGTACCGGTACCGAACTAATACCGAATTCGGTACGCTACCAAGTTTTGAGTTTTCGGTACCTATATTACCCGAACCTAACATTTCAGTACCAAATATTTTCAATTATCGGTATCGGTCGGTACCGGTACCATCCTGAGCTTATCTCTATTCTGGAGCCAATATCGAAACTAAAATCAAACCTTTAACAAGCAATATACTTGATTTACTTTTGTTTTGTTGTAATATAAATAATGAAAACGAGTGTTGTGTTATACTGTTATATGTTGTTCAATTTTGTAGCCTATGGCTAGGTTTTTTGTTTTATTTTTTTCTATTTTCTTTTGTCTTATTTAGTCAATGATTGTAATTTTAAATGTGGATTTATGTTATGAATTGGCGTTGTAGACAATTAACCAGTTTTATATTGTAGTAACCAGTCTTTAGTAAATTGACCAATTTAACTAGAAAGGTATTGTTGCAGTATATTGGCCAATTTACTAAAGAACCAAGTTGACATTTTAGTCTTTAAAGTGGTGGTAAATTGAGATCATTTGTTTAAAAAAATTTATGGTGACTTATGTACAGGTAGATTGTTGTCTTTCCTCTCTATTGCAGCTGAGTTGTATAATCAATTGTTATTGAATTCAATTTTATAAAGGTAAGATTTGCTATTTATGTGTCCTTTTACATTTGTATGCTTTGCATGAACCTGACTAATTACACTTGGTGCTATAATGCTAGTTTAAGGTTTTACTATTATGCGCGTATCAAACTTCTTTTTGCATAGATGTACCACTTCTTTTAGCGTAGATTTGCTTTGTAATGAACAACTTGTTGGAATACCGTATGCCCGAGACACATAATTAGGTTAATGTGGCTAGTTGTGTTTGATCCAAGTCGGGTCATACCCAATAACGAGTTAGACACACACCAATTATGTATTTGTTGAGATATGATCTATAAAACAAATACAGAACACGACACATTCAGAAATCGGGTTTCTGAATAATTACTTGAACGTGTTAAATAAATTAATTGGTTAATTTATTTATTCAAATAATTATTATTGGAATGATTATTTAAACATGTGTTCTTTTATAAAATGGTTTATAAAAGAAGGGGTGTTTATATATTTTATAAGGTATAAAATATATATATCATTTAAAACATGAGTCACATACACTCCATACACTTGGTCAAAGTTGGTAAAGAGTTGATGTAGGTTGAGTAAGACTTACTTGACCAAGACCTAACCAAGGATTTGATTGAGATATGATCTCATTTTTAAATAGCATCAACATACTTTCAAGTAAGAAGAGATATACAACACCTTTTCTCTCTTGCTTTTTGGTTCGGCCGAACACAAGAAAAGAAGAGGTTCGGGTCTCGTTTTTTCTCGTGTTCAAGCTCCCTAACATAGCTCGGTGTGTGTTGGAGGCTCGGGGTATCTTCCGTTTGAGGATCTTCCCTTTGAAAGTCTAGCATCAACATCATCATCTTCTTCAACCATCAACTACATCTCTTAAAGGTTTAAGAATGTAAGTTTTACAATATTTGATAGTTTAGTTTTTTTTCCCCGTATTATTTGATCTTTTGTCTCGGGTTTCTAATCTTAAGATTAATGGTAATCTTAAAACAAGAATAAAGGGTTATTCATAGATTAACATATCATATAAACTTGTAATATATATATATATATATATATATATATATATATATATGGATACATATGTTTAAGTTTGTGATTTTCACGCTTCCGCCTTAATTAATGACTAGTTAAATGGTTAACTAAGTTTAAAATTTCCATAGAAACCCAACAAATGGTATCAGAGCCGGGATACGGGAAACTAAGCTTCGGGTTTTCGGTTTTATATTTTTCCCCTTGAAAGATTTTATACAAAAATTAACATGCATGATTTTTTGTATTTAATCTTGTTATTATTTTTGGCTTTGTTCAAAAAAAAAAAAATAAATAAAAAATAAAAATATAAAACCGAGTAAATGGGCCGAAGCCCAATTCGGGTGAAATTGGGCCGAAGCCCACTTGTTTTGGTTAATGGGCTAACCGAAAAAAAAGGGGAGAAAGTGAAATGGGCCGAAGCCCATTTTGGTTAAATGGGCCGAAGCCCATGAGACCTTTCATTGGGCCGAAGCCCATGTGTTTTGGACATGTGGGCCGAAGCTCATAATCAAGTTATTGGGTCAAGCCCAAAATGGGTTGGGCTAGGCTCGATAAAGTCAAGGGGTTTTGAAACGGGATCCTAAAACATAACGGGTTATGTTTATTAATTATTAAAACTAGACCGAGCCGTAGACCAAAATGGATGTTTATTTGTGGTTGATAATTGTAATTAATTATTCAAGTTTCGGTTTGTAATAATTAATTAGGGGCAGTTTTGTAATTATTTATTCATATGGGTATGTAATAAATAGATTATTTGTAATATCTTTATTTTATAGAAAAAATGTATTAGGACATTTGTTTTATAAATTTAAAGAAGATTGCAAAATTGGAAGTTTGGGCCTATTGGGCCGGGTATGGTGATAATGGGTCTCACAAGCCCATTAAGGGGATTCAAGCCCAAAAGGACCTAAGCCCACCTATTGAGCCCAAATGGAAGCTTATGGAAGCTAAGGCCCAAGTTCAAGCCCAATGGATCACAACGGGGTTGAAGAAGATGCTCGAAGCATTTGGATGCGGGATCGAGTGGGAGCTACAAGATCCATGTGTCATGTGTCCCTTAGGATCGGACCTAAGACACACACTTGTTTCGGCTAACAAGTGTGGTCTAACTTAGTGGCTCGTGTCTAGTATAATTGTGTATGCTTGTTAATTGATTGTTTGATTGTGTGGTTGCTAGATATTAGGATATCAACTTCGTCACATAGAATTAATTAACAAAGCATAAAACGGGTTCTAATAATTATCGGTAATTACGTGACACATAGTTTAATAAAATGGATTTATTAACTAGCCGTCTCACGCCCATAATAAAATGGTTTTATTATAAATTAGAATTTTGAAAATGGTTTCAAAATTATCATGTTACTAAATGCATGTTAGAACATGATTTAAAGTTTTACAACTAGAATTATTAAAACTAAAAAATCCCTTTTAAAATTAAGGATAATAAGTTAAACACCATCCTTTTTGTATAACACTTAACAATTAGTAAGCTCTTAGTGGGAAAAAGGTCACCTAACCGCGTAGAGTAAATTAATATGTTGAGGTAATATTGGCATATAAATGGGAAAAAGGTCACCTAACCGTTTGTATGTTGATATTACAAGTTGATACAAGTAGGACGACTTAAATTAGAACCATGTGAAGAGGGTCACCCAAGCATGGGGTCTAATAGGTGTTGATGGGATAAACACGCCGACACGAAATATGATTTCGAACCGGTCCTATAAACTCTAGAAGTTGCAAAAGGGTTTGCAATTGTTATGAATAACTACCTTGATAAACCGACAATGGGAAAAAGGTCACCTAACCGGAGTCGGGTTTATCGTTGGATTCTAGATTTTAATTATTAATTATATTTGGCATATATAAAAGGGTATTAATAATTAAAAAGGTAAAACACTAAAATGAACTTAATTAAAATTCTGCAGATGGCCGCACACGTCGACGACAACATAATCCCTAACGTCCAAAATGTATCTCTCCGATCTATTCTCGCTAAAGACCGTCTTAACCACAATAACTTTTCGGATTGGTTCCGAAATTTAAGGATTGTTCTAAAACAAGAAAAATTATATCATGTTTTGGAAACACCTATCCCCAACGAACCGGAAGAGGGAAGTGAGGTCGAATATATGAATTGGGTCCAACACACGGAAGATTCCATTCAAGTGTCATGCCTCATGTTGGCGACTATGGTTCCCGAAATCCAAAAGGATTTCGAAAACCATAATGCGTACGACATGATTACTCAACTTAAGGAAATGTTCCTTAAGCAATCAAGAGTTGAAAGGTTCGAAACGGTTCGAGCCTTGCATGCATGTAGAATGGATGATAATCAACCAGTTTCAACTTATGTACTTAAGATGAAAAGTTACATTGATCGCCTCGCCAAGCTCAATTGTCCCATCTCAAAAGAGTTAGCAACGGATTTGATCCTTAACTCCCTGTCGAAAAGGTTCGACACTTTCGTGTTAAATTATAACATGAATGGGTGGGACAAAAACATTGGAGAACTTCACTCAATGCTTAAAACAGCCGAGGCGAGCATGGGTAAAAGGGTTTTACCCGTGTTTGCGATCAATGAAGGTAAATCCAAGAATCGATCTCAACCCAATTCTAAGGCTAAGGTAGCAAAAAGAAAGGGTCCTCCTGTGCATCTTAAGGGTAAGGGCAAATCACCGGTTATGGCAAAGAAACAAAAGGTTGTGGAACCGAGGGGTCATAAGGATGATCCTTGTTTTGGTTGTGGGGAGACCGGACATTGGAAACGCAATTGCCCGGTCTACCTAAAAGAGCTAAGAGACAAGAGGAATGCGGGGCATGCCTCGGGTAATGTCTTTATGATTAATATTGAGCTAAATCTTATTTCTTCTAACACATGGGTATTGGATACCGGATGTGGAACTCATATTTGCAATTGGTTGCAGGGGTTCAAAAGGAATGAAGACTTAAAGAAGGGCGAAGTGAGTCTTTTCATGGGCAACGGTGCAAGGGTGCACGTGGTCGCTAGAGGAGACTTCACTTTATCGCTTCCAAGTGGTTTGGAAGTTGTTTTGAGAAATGTTTTGTATGCTCCTAGTTTGACAAGGAACATTATTTCCGTGCACCTTCTTAGACAATGTAACTTTGACTTTAAATTTGTAAAATCAGAAATGCATGTATCATCTAATGGTATCTTTTATTTTAAAGCTGTACCAAACAACGGTATTTATGAATTGGTTCATGACAATACCTCAAATAGCTCATTATATCAAACTTCCACTAAAAGACTCAAAAAGGATTTGAGTGATTCCTACATTTGGCATTGTCGTCTTGGACACATAAACAAGAATCGTGTAAATACTCTCCAAAAGAATGGTCTTTTGAAAACAACTGAGTTAGGTTCGTTTGATGAGTGTGAATCTTGTATTCAAGGCAAGATGACCAAAGAACCTTTTAAAGGTACAAATGAGAGGGCTAAGGACTTGTTAGGTATCATGCATACAGATGTATGCGGACCTCTCAAGCCCCACTAGTAGGAATAGTGAAAGGTACTTCATTACCTTTACCGACGATTTTAGTCGGTATGGGTATGTGTATCTAATGAAACACAAATATGAAGCCTTTGAAATGTTCAAGGAATTTCAAAATGAAGTACAAAATCAGCTCGACCGAACAATCAAGGTACTCCGCTCCGATAGAGGAGGCGAATACCTAAGTGATGCTTTTCAATGTCATCTTAGAGATTGTGGAATTATTTCACAGTTCACTCCTCCTGGAACTCCTCAACATAACGGAGTATCCGAGAGGAGGAATAGAACACTGTTGGACATGGTTCGATCAATGATGGCACGAAGCTCACTACCGCCATCATTTTGGGGATATGCGCTACTTACAGCGGCTCGTATTTTGAATATGGCCCCGACCAAAAAGGTGGATCGAATACCCTATGAAGTGTGGCATGGAAAGGTTCCATCCTTTTCATATTTAAGGGTATGGGGATGCATAGTTTATGTTAAACGTGACACCCCAAATAAGCTTGAGGCTCGATCCATCAGGTGTATCTTCATAGGATACCCAAAGGATGATATAGGATATATATTCTATGATCCTAGTGAACAAAAAGTGTTTATTTCACGCAAAGGATACTTCTTAGAAACTAAGTTCCTTATGGAAGGACCTAGTGAAAAGAGAGTGGAACTTGAAGAGGTTCAAGAATCACTGGATGATACACAGTTGGTCGATACTAGTTTTCAACACGAGGATGTTGAAGGTGATCAAATGGTTGATCATACACACGTTGCTCGCAGATCTAGTAGGATTAGTCGACCTCCCAAGAAATATGGATTTCTCGTGGATGATTGCTACTTGGTCGATTCGGATGAACCGATTTCCTACAAAGATGCTATGTCACAACCTGATTGTGACAAGTGGCTTGAAGCCATGAGCGCCGAGATGCAATCCATGCACGATAACCAAGTTTGGGAATTGGTTGATCGTCCACTTAACTCCAAACTGGTTGGATGTAAGTGGGTCTTCAAGAAGAAGACCGATATGCATGGAAATCTAGATACTTACAAAGCACGACTTGTAGCAAAAGGTTTCACACAAACTCAAGGGATTGATTATGATGAAACCTTCTCGCCGGTCGCGATGCTTAAGTCGATCAGGATATTATTTGCCATTGCAGCTCATTTTGATTATGAGATATGGCAGATGGATGTCAAGACCGCTTTTCTTAATGGATATCTTGAGGAAGATGTCCATATGGTTCAGCTTGAAGGTTTTGTCGATCCATCTAATCCTGACAAAGTATGTAAGTTAAGGAAATCAATCTACGGGTTGAAACAAGCATCACGGATGTGGAATCATCGTTTTAATGAAGAAATCAAAGCGTTTGGTTTCGTCCAAAACGGTGATGAGGCGTGTGTGTATAAATGGGCTAGTGGGAGTATAGTCATGTTCCTTATTTTGTATGTCGATGATATACTTTTATTTGGAAATGATATACCAAGTATGGAAAACGTTAAAGCGTGGTTAAGTAGTCGTTTCTCAATTAAGGATCTTGGAGAAGCGACATATATCTTGGGAATAAAAGTCTATAGGGATAGACAAAGGAAATTGATCGGACTCAATCAAAGTGCGTACATTGATAAAATCCTGAAAAGGTTCAGGATGGAAAACTCTAAGAAAGGTTTGGTACCTATTCCTAGAGGAACCGTGTTAAGCTCATCTCAAAGTCCTAGCTCTAAGGAAGAGCAGGATAGGATGAAGCATGTTCCTTATGCTTCGGCAATAGGATCTATTATGTATGCAATGATGTGCACCAGACCGGACGTCTCGTATGCTTTAAGCATAACGAGTAGATACCAGCACAACCCAGGTGACAGTCATTGGATGGCTGTCAAGAATATATTAAAATACCTTAGAAGGACTAAGGATATGTTTTTAATATATGGGTCTGGTGAGGAGGAACTCGTCGTAAAGGGTTACGTGGATGCGAGTTTCCAAACTGACCGAGATGATTCTCGGTCACAGTCGGGATATGTCTTCATTTTGAATGGAGGCGCTGTCTCTTGGAAGAGTTCGAAGCAGGATGTTGTCGCGTTATCCACTACAGAATCTGAGTACATCGCCGCTTCAATGGCAGCCCAAGAGGCTGCATGGATGAAAAAGTTCATCATGGATCTAGGGATTATCTCTACCATTCAGGAGCCCCTAGAGATATTCTGTGACAATGAGGGTGCTATTGCACAGATCAAGGAGCCATGTGCTCATCAGAAAACGAGGCACATTGAGCGCAGATTCAACTACATAAGGGATGAAGTTGAAAAGGGAAAGATATGTATTCATAAAGTTCATACCGATCAAAATATTGCGGACCCACTCACGAAGCTCCTCGATAGGCCAAAGCATGAGGGTCATGTTTGTGCATTAGGACTTCGGTATTCTAGTGAGTGGATTTAATCTGTGTTTAGTGTTTGTATAAGAACGAATGTAATGGGTATCTCATGAAAATTAATTATGTTTTAATTATTCAATGAGTTATGTTCTATATTTGCATGTTTAATCCATGAATGACTTATGTTGTTCTAAACGTCCGTAGTCGATCATACTTGTGGGAACAAGTATGAAGGTAAGACTATTATGAACCCGGATTGGTTGATATTCATGTGATGAATATAGGGCATAGGTTTGCCACCAAAGTTCATAGATATTTGTGGGATACAAATATTGGACTGACCCGCTCTCAAGAATCACTGCATGGAGTTAGTGTAACTGATCATAAGTAATCCTTGAGTAAAGGCGAGTATCATTGTGTCCTTTGACCTGAGATGCATATTGGATCTGGTTTTTCATCAAGTCTGATAACTTGACTCTCTTCTTTGTTATTTCGGTAACACGATAACGTGTAAGAAAGAGCTCAGATATCATACGAGATGTCAAAAAGGGTGTATGCAGTCAAGATGGGATTTGTTCCTCTTATGTGTTGAGAGTTTAGATGTCTAAGGCCTGTTAAGTTAAATCATTGAGAGAATGATCACTCTTTGTCTCTTCGATTTGACAGGACATCTAGTAACCAAGGGATGTAGTGATAAGACTTACCTATATCATATCAAGTATGGATTTGAAGGGGATGATGTTATTGAATGGCACTTAGTCAAACACACTAGGGGTGGTGACCTGTTGTTAGGCGGTATTCACCATTAGCATTAACTTCTTATGAGTCACGTGCAAGTGGGAGATTGTTGGAATACCGTATGCCCGAGACACATAATTAGGTTAATGTGGCTAGTTGTGTTTGATCCAAGTCGGGTCATACCCAATAACGAGTTAGACACACACCAATTATGTATTTGTTGAGATATGATCTATAAAACAAATACAGAACACGACACATTCAGAAATCGGGTTTCTGAATAATTACTTGAAAGTGTTAAATAAATTAATTGGTTAATTTATTTATTCAAATAATTATTATTGGAATGATTATTTAAACATGTGTTCTTTTATAAAATGGTTTATAAAAGAAGGGGTGTTTATATATTTTATAAGGTATAAAATATATATATCATTTAAAACATGAGTCACATACACTCCATACACTTGGTCAAAGTTGGTAAAGAGTTGATGTAGGTTGAGTAAGACTTACTTGACCAAGACCTAACCAAGGATTTGATTGAGATATGATCTCATTTTTAAATAGCATCAACATACTTTCAAGTAAGAAGAGATATACAACACCTTTTCTCTCTTGCTTTTTGGTTCGACCGAACACAAGAAAAGAAGAGGTTCGGGTCTCGTTTTTTCTCGTGTTCAAGCTCCCTAACATAGCTCGGTGTGTGTTGGAGGCTCGGGGTATCTTCCGTTTGAGGATCTTCCCTTTGAAAGTCTAGCATCAACATCATCATCTTCTTCAACCATCAACTACATCTCTTAAAGGTTTAAGAATGTAAGTTTTACAATCTTTGATAGTTTAGTTTTTTTTCCCCGTATTATTTGATCTTTTGTCTCGGGTTTCTAATCTTAAGATTAATGGTAATCTTGAAACAAGAATAAAGGGTTATTCATAGATTAACATATCATATAAACTTGTAATATATATATATATATATATATATATATATATATATATATATATGGATACATATGTTTAAGTTTGTGATTTTCACGCTTCCGCCTTAATTAATGACTAGTTAAATGGTTAACTAAGTTTAAAATTTCCATAGAAACCCAACACAACTATGGTGAAAAAAAGCTATAGTGACTATATAAATAATAATGAGTATGCCTCCTCTAAAGAAAATTTACAATTATCAGTCAGAAGCTGCCACAACGCACGGGCTTATATCGTGTTATCACTTGAAATAGTGTTATATTGTTAGGAGTTTAATTTTTATACTTAGATTGATTATGAAGTTTTGTTGACCCGGCCCGTTTGGACTTAACTAATGTGTATTTAGTTATCTTTCATATGCCTAATTTGGTCAATCTTAATTTCGTAAAAGGTTTGTTGTCCAAATTGAGGTGTTTTATTTTTGTTGTTGTTGTTTGTAGTAACATTTTCATTCGAAATTTATCGGGGCTGCTATATGGGAGGAGCTTGCAGTCCACTTCGACAACAACACTGTTCACACATGCCACATCCAACAACTATTTTCAGTCACGTCTATGAAGGTGTCTAAATTTCAAGGTAATTTGGCATTATCTATACATTTAACCTTTATCTTATAATTACACATACCTACTCCAAAAATACTTTGTCAAATTAAGTTTATAATTATCCACAAAGTTGACTTTTGATGGTCAATTGTTAGATTGCACATTAACACTCATTGCTACTGTTAATGGTGGCCAAGTGGCCATGGTCATTAATTGAATTTTCTCAAAATGATGTTAATTGTTTAATCAAAAGGCAAATAAATGGTAGATTTTAAATGAGTAGTTAACTAATGTAATTGTTTGCTATGCAGGCAACTTATAGACCGCTTGAAATTGTGTTTGTAAGCCGTGGAAAGAAGAAAATAACCAAGAAAGACCGGATGAAAAACGGCCCGAGTTGGTGACTGATTTATTAGTTATGGTTGATCATAGTTGATTTTTGGGGCAACTTTTAATTTTCGGTAATAATTTTATATCAACAAACATTATTTTTGTTACTTTATCATATTTGTTAATATATTTGACTTAATATGTGTATGTTATGAAATAAATTGTTTTGCTATATATGTCTTTTATGTTGTATTATCAAATTTAATTATCATTTAATGTGAGAATTAGTAATATTACTAAATAATAATAATAATAATAATAATAATAATAATTTTTTTTTAAAACACCTTAAACTATGACAAGCATAAAGGCGTGTCATAAACGGCGTCGTAAATGCTTGTCGTAATTGTGTGTCATAAATGCGTGTCGTAAAAGATGACACCTCAAATGCATGTCATATTCATTTTATGACAGGGGCTTCCTTGACACACATTTGCGTGTCATATATACCCTTTAATGACACGTAATGCGTGTCATTGAAGGCTTTTTTTCTAGTAGTGAAATAAGCTTACTTGGTTATGATTTAGGTTGTGTAAAAAACTTTTTGTATAAAAATAGAGTTAAAATGTTTCAAGTAAGACTAAAACCCACAACCTTTTGGTTAGAAGTCATTCTCATTTTTCACTAAACCAAGCTATCAGTTGTGTAATTAAGTTAAAACACCAAGTATACATATTGTTTTTCCTACACACACACATATATATAATTATAAAACAAAAAAAACTCATTTAAGAAAAATTATAAAAAAACAACACAAAAATAAAAAAAAGTAAAAAAACAAAAAAAAATAAATTATTTTTTTATTCCAGTTTCATAAAAAACATCGGTTTGGAAAAATTATACATATATGTATAATACGTATTTTTTAATTTTATATATGTTACTATACACATATGTACAGTTAAAATAAATGATAATGTACATATGTGTATACTATGTATATCGAGATTAAATAAAATATACATATGTGTATAATTAGGTTGATTTTTTTTGTTTTTTTATGAAAGCGAGATGAAAAATATAAATTATTGGTGTTTTTACTTTTTTAATTTTAAAATTTTCGTGTTTTTCGTTTTATTATTATTTAAATATTTTTAAGGGGTTTCTTTGTGGCCCAAAACGGTTCTCAAAAGTATCAATTTTAAAAAGTTATTTTAAGATTCTTACCCTATATATATATCTATCTATCTATATATATATATAAATTCGGGCCTAACGGGGTGCTGGGTGGGGTCCGTCGACCACCCTCCCTCCTTTATAGTCGGCCCTGTATACACCCTTTTCAGATCGTACATATTAACGATCGAAGACAAGCGCTAGTGGAGAAATCGTAAAATTTTGGCTACAGTGTGATCATAACGGGTCATACAATTGTATTATGACAGTTAGGCGTTCTGGTACAATCTAAACTGGTTGACATTTTAACTTAATAGGCAACTATTTGCGACAATACAATTGAGGGAGGTTGTGGGTGGTTGATGATACACATAACCATGAACTCGTTTAGCATTTCGAGTGTCATGCGTACGTATGTAGACTTACTCCTGTTCTAAAGGTTATGGTACATAATATGTATCGAAACCGAGCGCCACCACATGACATTCTATGTGGTATGCTATGTTATGTGGTATTGTTGCTTTATTTTTATGTGGTTTGTACGCATAATTATTGATTTAAAAAATAAGTCCATTTTGTCGATTTGAGAATTGGTTGAGAGAAAAATTCATTAATATCTTCTTTATCCCTTCGGTGTGCCATATGAAAAAAAAATAAAGGTTTGAAAGATGGAGTATGCAAGATTGATGTAAAGATGTTAAATATGAAGTATATATGTATGTATAGGCCTTATTTCTAACGAGTATATTTCCCTACACACCATCTATATGAGTCCTAAAACCTTATACGATTCGTATAGGTGGTGTTTGTGTGTCTAGATGGTGGGTCATGTTGTTAGTATACAACCTTGCTCACACCACCCTAATTCTTCACTAAAATTACATCTATTAACTTTTGTTTTCATTACATTTCACCCACTTTCATTTGCTTTCCTTCTTAACTTATTTTCTTTCCTAGTTAGACCCTATGGTGTCACCTAACGATGGATTCAACTACTCATAAGATATTTATCCAAAATCGTGGTGTATAAGATGTGTAATCCAAGGTGATAAAGAATACGATCACGTAGTTAGTATGACAAATGACCTGTAAGCTGATAGACCATGGTACTTTACTTCGAATATCTACCATTATGGTCATTTTACAGGTTTGCCGAGAAGAATATACGCCATCAACGCTATAATTATGTGGTATTTCTACAAATTCAAAACTTTGTCTTTGATATGAATTTATTAATGCCAAACTTTGGGTATCAAAACACCAACAATATGTGGTTTTACATTAAAACACCGACGGGTGATCCGGATAAAGGTTTACTTCCATCGAGTACTGCAGAATACATTGCATGTTTAACATCATACATTGGTGTTCACGGGGTCCATGAGATAAGCTTGTACGTGGTGGGAGAAGAATTAACAACGGCTAGCGGAATAGATCGAATAACGACTTATAGAAGGCCAGTGCCTCGAGATGCTCCCGCTAGATCGAAGGTTGTTCGATTAGAATACGTTAAAAGTTAATATTTAATCATGTTATAAATTTAATGATGTAATTTTTATCTTTAATTATGTTTATTTATATTAACTAGTGGTTGACCCGGCGCGTTGCGCCGGGATTGTTAGTGTGGGAGCTACAGTTATGCTCGTGATTTGTAGATGATTAACTACAACTATTCCCAGCTTCTAGGTTTGTAAGATGCGTGCAGTAAGCCATTGTTGCAAAAGATGGATATCCGGTGCTGCACTTGTTTTATTGCCGGCACGTCCGCTGTTGTGGACGTCAAAAAGATATTTCTTAGCATAGCTGCAGCTTTTATTTTAGATAAAGTTAATGCTCCAAGTGACTTACGTGTTTCACATAACCTGTATTGAAGGGTGGTTTTAGTATAATAAAGCACAGAATTAGGAGCTTGTATTATGTATGGTTACAACATCAATGGCACACCGTTCAAACACTACCATAGACAAATATACTAATTTTCCTTCAAAACTAAAAGGATGTAAAATATTCAGTACTAATGGACACTAAGAAAGTCATGGTACTGCATATTACATATCAATTTGTCAAAACATTAAACTAATGCAAAATATAAATCAAATTCCATAAAACTAATGTGCACACATCATTATCAACAAAAGAATTAGAGATTCCGTTCATATGGGCTAATCAGATTTGTTAAAACTCCAAATTTACTTCCTAAAATTGTATCAAATGTATGCAATCTTCAGAGATGTAAAAAAAAAACAATCCATATACAATTTTCCTTTAAACTATAACAGGTAAATCGGTGTTTAATCCAAAGATTAAGCACCTAAGCTGTTGAAACTGAGAAAAGTTAACTGTAACACAATTACCACATTTGTTGATTTATTTTCATTATGCTTGTTGGTAATTTCACCTCTATTTAATTATGTCTTTATACATTATTAAATGGGCCCTTTTGTTAGTCCAAACCAGTAATGAGTAAAGGCGAGACAGGGCATGTTCTTAGTAAGCGTCTACAGTTTAGCCTTTTGCGTTATTTATAAACGCAAAAATATATGGTGTTAGTTAAACCCGTGAAACATCCCAAAAGTTCAATAAATAATATTTTGTTATATTATCTCTTATGGTGGACAAGTTTGCTTAAGGTGGTAAATAAAATAATAATAATAGGCGGAAAGATAAGTAGGCTAGATTAGAGGGATTAATCATGGACTAGAAAAGAAAGATGGGCCTTAGGTCCACGGGCTTAAGGGAGTATAAATATCCCTTAAACCCTAAATCTTTCCATTTCCATCCATCTTATCAATCTTATTCTCCCTACACCACCATAACACACACAACCTTTCCATTTTCGGCCGCAATCAAGAACAAGGATCCCAGATCTAAATCAAGCCCTTTATTGATAGATCTTTGGTGTGCATGCTATATACAAGCAAAATAGAAGATTAAATCTCATAACTAAGCTAGCCGTAACCTAGGACGTCGAAGGTATGTTTCCTACGATTAAAGGTTACATTTTTATGAATGATTTGCCACGAAACTTGACCCTAGAGTAGATTGGGTCTTGATGTTTCATAAAAATACAAACTTCGTGATTAAAATGAACTTAATGGACCTATGGAAATATACGGCTCATAGATGAACCCTAGATCTAGCCTAGAACGTTTTAAAGCTATAAAGGTCAAAGCTTTATGCCTAAAACGGGATAGATCTTGAAGTCGTGATAGTAATGAGTGTAAAACGGTTATGAACAATGATAATAAAGAGTTAAAAGTGCATGATTTGAACCTTTGACCAAGTTAACTGGGCAAGGTGGGAGCATAGGATAGAAAAATGAGCTGAGCTGGGGGTTTTTGGCCAAATTTGAGAATCCTTGGTCAAACCATAGGGTTCTCGGTCAAACATGCAGTCACCAAAAGTTCTCGGTCAGAGTTCTCGGTGGCCATGTGTTATCGGTCATGGTTCTCAGCCGAAACACGAGTTCTCGGTCAACATGAGATCTCGGTCAAATTTGAGTTCTCGGTCAGATCAGTGTTCTCAGCCATCTTTGTTCTCTGTTTGGATTTGGGCCTGAGTCCAGTTGGGCCCAGATACCATAATGGACAGTTGGGCCTGAATCAGCTAAGCCCATATCCAATTTAGACAAACTAGCCCATTATCTTGGAGCTTAAATAGTCAAGCCCAACTTAGAAAATAACTTAAGGTGTTAATGGGAAATGTGTTAAGACAGTTAATGAAAATAAAATTTTTCCAAGCTGACCTGGCAGCTTAACCCCAGCCGGGGGCTCTGCCCCTTGGACCCCGCTAGGGGCTGCCGCCCCTAGAACCCCGCTGCCAGGGGCGCTGCCCCCGGACCCCCGTTCGTTGTGGGTTATATAAAGATAGAAATACTATATGAGTAGAAATAGTTAATTGATACATGTAAATATTATGCAGTTAGCCGTGCACAGCTCAAGAAGGGAATAACTATTAACGGTGAACGTAACCGCATTCAGGTGAGTTTCTAACCCCATTTCCTTGTTATGTTTTCGGGGCTGTGTGCATACTCGATGTGATAGTTAATACACTTACCTTGAATGGTAAATGTATGCCAAGTATGATATATGTGATAGATACAAGTGATTGTTTGACGATACATGAACGATCTTCGGATATTGCACGTACCGTTAGGTTATAAATAAAGATATGGATATTGTATGTAATCTAAGGATGATTGCTTGTCGATACGTGAACGATCTTCGGATATTGCATGTATTGCCAAGAATAGTGATGATTGTCTCCTTATATGGATATTAAATGATAACAAATATATAGAGTTCCCTCTACGGATAATATATAGAGTGTTCCTTTAATGGAAAGCATAGTGTTCCTTTAATGGAAAGCTTAGTGTTCCTTTGATGGAAAGCATAGTGTTCCTTTGATGGAAAATATAGTGTTCCTTTAATGGAAAGCATAATGTTCATTTGATGGAAAGCATAGTGTTCCTTTGATGGAAAGCCTGTGGAAGTATATAGGATGTTCCATCTATGGAGAATATATATATAGAGTGTCATTCTACGGAGAATATAAATAGTAGGGGTAATAGTAATAGTTCTTTCAATAGATATTATGTGACGTCCCTCTTATGGACATTTATACAATGTTAAGATATGTATGTATGTAAGATACGTGTATGTATTGTATGTCACCTGATTAACTAGAACTCACTCAGCGTAGTTGACTTTTAGTATGTACGCAGGTGAATACGATTAAAGAGCTAGCATGAGGTCGGCACATGGCATGGATCGAACGGCTGGCATTTGAAGATGGAAGAAATGATGTTTTAATATGATGATTTATGTTATGGTTTTAAAGAAAAGATTAAATGTTTTGTAATAAAGGGTTAAAGTTTTATATTCCGCGAAAGTTTTAATAAACTCTGATTTGTAGAACTGTGTTTATGAGTAAATCTGACGCTAAAGTAGGGCTACCGGGAACAGGGCCTTACAACCCGACACTAAATAGTAGATCCGCCGAGGATCTATGACCTTTTGGTCTAGTATGTGGGATGTGTCAGGTGTTATCGAAGCACAAATTCTGGATACGTGCCTGGTTAGGATATGTTTGCTCATGTCAACACGGGAAGGTCAAAAGGGCCGTTTGTCACTACGAATTATAATTACTTAAGTTAGCATTGTCTAGAGAACTGGAAACCGAATTTTGGTAAGACATGTTAAGTAGCTACTAGGAGATCTTTGTTGGTGTGGGTATGCGGCAGCTCGTGTGGCAAGTTATGGTGATATGCAGGTATGTAGTCTCTGCATGCATTTTTTCCAGTATTGTGGAAGCTTTGTGATAGACTGTTTGCATCGCGTAACGCTTTGAAGTGCAAATACGTTTTTGGATTGAGTAGCACCAATTAACTTGAAGTGATTCAATCAGGTATTGTGTGGTCTTCGCAGGAGCCACAACTTCAACTACATCTCCCTGTAAACATTTTGATAATTATTGGGCTAAATATTAGGTAAATGTGTGAGAGACACGATGGCTGAGATGGTAATGCAGACTTACGTTGATGTCGACCAGTAGGAAACATCCATTTTCTAACAACCCTAACTTCAAGTGGTGCGCCATTAGTTCCATTTTTTATTGCAGCAATTCTTTAGAGGGTCATCGTAACCTGGATGAAGAAAGTAAATCTAAATCAAGAAAAAAATATACACGTCCAGACAAAGAAAGCCGCATTCTCATTAGAACATTAACGGATATGAACACCTATATACACCACATTACAACAACGAAGTAATCAATAACAACACAACTTTCATTAACATAATCCAATCCTAAACGGTAATAAAAAAACCCATCAACAGTGTCCAATAGAAGGTGCAACAAAATTACCGCATCAGCGGACTTGACAAACTACCACAACAACAAAAAATGGCAAAACATGTTGTATAATCATAGTATGGATAGTTACTGTGCCATGAACATTAGATGATCACATTTCATAAGCATATAAAAATTATTATAAGCCTCTTAACAACATCCCCTTATAAATATCATAAAGCAAAATCTAAATTACGAATAGACAGGAACAATAACATCATCCCCTTTCATCCTTCACTTATAACACCAAAATTGTGAAATTCATCCTCCATATCTGGTATTCAGACCCTTGGATCTAGATTACCAACATACACATATGCATTTTTAATAAATACCTGTCATGAGCATCAAATATTATTAGGTGTGTGGTTTTGACCATGATTAAGAACATGAAAGGTTGTATTATGAAAGATAAACCAGTTTTGCTTTCAACTTTACAGATTCATTTAGCTTCTAAATATGCAATTAAATGATTCGGGATGAAACCCTAAATTGTATATGATTGTAACTGTAAGTAATTATGATATCTTTATTTCAAATGAAACAACACATAAGACGGAATTACCTGAAATCATCAAGAAGGATTCCCGACATCTCCACTCCCTTCCCTGTTCCTTCCGTTAAGCAAGTCTGGAGTGATTCTTCAGCAAATGTAATCAGTTAATAACAACTACAAAAAGGAATCAAAGTAAGCACAATTTCTAGGGTTTATGGTGAAGAACGATATTGCAGATTTGATTATTTGGAAATTTTAATCCAAGCCAAACCGATTTAATCTTTGGCGTATCCGATGGTGTCTATCGATGAGGTGAGTAGGTGGCTTCAAGTGAAGGTGGGTTCGTGGCTGGATCAGATGTCGACGGGGAAAATTGCAGGTGTAGCGGTGGCATGCAAAGGAAGGAGCATGTGGACTACCAAGATTGGTGCGGCTCATGTTAGCATTCCCTTCTTAAACGGTACTGTGGCGCCAACCTTCACTTTTACTTATATTAGATAATATTTATGCTTTCTAGCGTATCGTAAATTTAAAAAAAAATGAGAAACAAACTCAAAATCTAAAAGTTATGTTTTTTATAACTGGTATTTTTTATAAAAATTAATTAAAAAATAAATAATTAGTATTCAGTTGTGTAAAAGTAAGTTATAAACGAACTTAGAATGTTGTAGTGTATTCCAGATGTCCAATGGGACGTTAAATAATTGTTTTCTCAGTTAATCATAAGAAAAATTTGATAATTTTTATTTTTTTAAAAGGATTGCAACATAAATGTTTTTTATAGTGAGAATTTCTAGTGTTTAATAATTTAAGTCGTATAGCCAATAGTGCTCATATTTGCGTTTGAAAAAAAAACAATTTTATCTATTACAAATAAATGCTACTAATGTCGGTAGAAAAAAAAATTAAAATTTATTTCCTATAGCCCATACAGCTTGTACAGTCAGTGTTGGAAAACGTGGTTAAGGGACAAAAAGTTGTCATCTTCATACACATCGTATGGCCTCCACTCTATAAAAATTCAAATTGTCTCGTATAGCTCATACAACTCATATAAGCCTCCACTCGTATATGCCTTCTCGTAGTAACTGGTCAACGGATACTGACAAGAAACTGCCATCTATACGGGTAGTATAAGCTATACGCTAGAGTGTCTAAACAACTAAATGGGTGTTTGAATAGAGAAGACTATTATAATGCATGTTGAAAAAGAGTAATATAGTCTTTCAAGTAAAAAATCTCATGTTTCATTTAATATATTTACAATTTTCCACCTTTAACTTTAGTTAAATTAAAAAATAGTTGCAAGTTTGCCCCCTTATCTTTTACTATATATTACTTTTTAATTTAACTTTTAACCAACTTCTCACCCATGATTTTTAAACGACCATAACTTTTTCATATGTTAATATATATATTTTTTAAAGTTGCACTATAAAAACGAAAATTTTATTCTCTTTAATTTGAGTATGATATCGTTTTAGGTTTTTTCAACTAAAATATACAACTTATGTATGGGTGTTCGCGCTTCGGTTTTGAATGTTTTTAACCTTTGAGTCAAACCGTTAGTAACGTTTTTTGTCATCAAAAATCGAAATTGAACCGTAAAAATTTGAAACCGAAAGTTAAGAAAAACCGACCGTGAATCCTAACAAATGATTGGTTAAAACGGTTTAAAGGTTTCCAACCAACAATTAACACCAAATTATTTGTGATTACCCGGGTTTGTGTTTAAAAACCTGCTGCATCGCGCGAGCACCCGTCTAGTATATTTATTGTTGTAAGAGAATTTGATAAGATACGCTTGTGATTTTCAGAGTTTTCAGAATGGATTTGCAATTCTTATTATATGGTTCGTGGAATATGTCAAGTTATAATAATAAGAAATTATTTTCAATAAAAGAGTAGTACCATATTAAATAAAATATTTAATTACATAAAATATTTAATTACAGGGTTTTGTTTATCATCTTTAAATACACAAATGAAATATAATTACATGATAATCACAATAAAGGGATTTCCATAACTAACAGTTTAGGGGTGTTTAGGATTCCTTATTTTTGTCTTCTTATAAATTATAACTTATCAATAAGTTTAAAACATCTTAAACATCCCCTTAATTCGATTACGAGTACTTTATTCTCTTAATAAAAAGTATTATCATATATGGTGATAGCTCTTAGGGTGGTGGAAGTACCCATCTCATCCCGATCACCTTGCTTTGATCGCAGAGGAGCGTGGGGATGGTGTTCGCACCTCTCCCATCCCAAAATTCAACACTCATCCTAAAAGTCCACCTCGCGCTTATTTCATTTATTTTATGATCTTCATTGATATCGAGGTCATTTTTTATTGACCTGAACAGTCCGGGGTGGTGTTCCTTCCAAGGCCGAAGCCTTCCCGGGGCCAACCCGAAGGTATTCCGCCCACCCTTTTGGCAAGATTTTAAAATCCTAGGGCTGCTAATTTCAGCCACGGGGCTGTTAACATGACACAACACGATACGACACAGATGTTAACAGGTTTGGATTTGAGGTTAACAGGGTTTGTGTCATAAACATGCCGGCATGTTTAAGACTTGTTTAAATTCGTGTGCTAACAGGTTAAATACAGGTTAAATACATGTTAACCTGTTAAAAACTTGTTTAGATTTTTAAATTAAAAATAATAATAATATACACTCCTGAAGTCCTAAACCTAAAGTAATACTTACATGCGGCGTTTCACTACTAATCTCATATCATGGTTTTATATCTTTAATGGATGTTATGATTTGCTTCCATGTTTTTTCGTTTCAAGTATGTTGCAGATTTGTCGTCTTTTGTTTCAAATATGTGATGATTATGTATTAATTAAGATTGTTGTGTTCATTTTGAAACTTTTTATTTCATTACATATGTATTATTTATTGTGTCTTTAAACAATACCCTTAACAGGTCTTAACATTGTAACCTGTTACTAAACAGGTTTGTGTTTGAAAAATGACAAGATTAGTTATCGTGTTGTGTTCGTGTTTAGTACCACATGTCATCGTGTCGTGCCTGACATGTTTTGACAACCATATAAAATCCCCTAAGCAAACAATATATATATATATATAAACTTATGTAAAAGTAAATTTATGAAATAAAATTAAAACCTTTGCCACTTTCCCTATCTATATCTATATTATATATAAAGGAAGAGTGATGGGCAACAAAGTAATTTCATAATTACAAGACAAGGAGAAAAGAGTCATTTCATAATTGAGCAAGAAAAGTAATTTATCAATCCATCGATTCATTCTTCAAGCGTATCGTACAAAGTTATGAAGCGTCATGTTTTGTGTATTTACTCTTGTATCCTTTAAGGTTTATGGTGCCATCAATTAATCTCATTAAAGTGTCATCATCCATCAGTATTATTATTTTCATTATGACGTTCAGTTGATTCATAAACCTTTAAGGGCAATTAATGGAATTAAATGTGTATAACACTAAATGGTTTCTTGACGTTAAGTATTCATAAGAAAACCAAAGGCCTTTTAAGTTATATACAAGATTATTATAAATACCACTAAGTCCACAATCAATTTACAACTGAATACTTACCTTTAATTGGTTAGTAGCAAATCAAGCATCAACTATGGCTTTCACTTTTGTTGGAATTGAAGCTCACAATGATATATTCAAGCTGAAGAATGAGTATGGACTGGATTGTTCCAAAAGTACAGATATTGGATTGGCGGTGATAAAGAAGTGACCCGGGAAGTTTCATAGGCTGAATTTGGAGGATCTTGGATGTGTTGGGGCTGAATATGGAGAAGCCTAAGCATGTGTGTATGAGTAACTGGGAGGCAAGAGAGTTGAATGAGAATCAAGTGAAGTATGCAAGCATTGTGCATATTTTTCTTATGATATTGGTTAAGGTTTTACTAGAAAATCTTAAGATACTGGCTCTATAATCTTTTCTTTGGTTTCATGGGTGGTTAGGATTTTGAAATTGAATGGGGTATGTAAATTTTTTTTGTGGTTAATTATTAATGTAAGCTCGTGACAATATCAGGTATTGTAACACCGCGTCTTAAACCCTATAAAATATTAGCTAAATATACTAACTTATAAAGAATAGGGACCAAAAAGTAAAAATCAGAAAACTTCAAGCATCGCGATACGCGATAGGATAGGCATTAAGCCCATCGCGTAGCGCGATGGGCTTGCACAACAACCCAGAAATGGGCGGCGTAGCGATACGCTATAGCCTAAATCATCAAGGTCATCGCGTATCGCGATGACCATGCTGAGTCACTAGACACGTGTCCAACCACGTGTCAACACGTGGCACGATATGACAGGCCACGTGTCACATTCTGATGAGGCGGCGTCAAATTGCAGTGTCGCGATACGCTATGGGTTGAGAAAGCCCATCGCGTATCGCGATGGGTCCAGAAATTCGCCTATAAAAGGGGTGAACGGGTTTGAAGCCAAATTCATCCCATCACACCACAATTTACACACACTTAGCATAGGAAGGCGTGCCCGGTTGCCGTAACGAGTCGACATGTCATTTTCTCGAAGTTTGTGCAAGTAACGAAGTTATAATCAAGTTAGCAATCACACAATCGAGTAGAGCAAGATCCTGTCTTTTTCTTATTATCAATCTAAGTATCCGACATAAGGTAGGAGTTATGTTTTAAGTTATTTGAATTATAGCTTAGACAATCAATCGAGGCTATGGCCATTAACCTTGAAAGTATTTTGTAAACATTCACATTCATAAGCAAGTTTTCATAAACGTTACTTCATAGTAAAGTAATGTTAACCAAAGATATATTTTGACGGGCATGTAGTAACTGTAAGGGTGATAACATTAGTAGTAAGTTTCTTGCCTAAGAAAAAGTAATTCGTATAAATCCCAATCAACCGAGGAACCCGTTTACTTATCTGGAGAAACTTACCAACGTGTTATAACCTATAAGCCAAAGCATGCTACATCAAACGTCACATAAAAACCAAGTGTTTTCATTCACAATCAAAGATAAACGATTTCAAGGTTAAGCTTAGCAATAATAGCTTAATCAAAACATCATTCGGATATTTATACAAACCTATTATGTATAGGTTAAATATCACCCACAATCAATCAATCTGTCAATGTTTCCAACACCGATGGTACAGGTGAATACGTTAACCTTTTCAATCATTCAATCAAAACATATTTATACTCTGCAAAGATGAACTGGTGTTTGTCTTAACGAGTCAGTCAATGATTTCATGAGATCATGTGATCTCTAAAACGTTATAATACAATACAGAAAATAAAAGCACTCAGACCAAGTAGACATGTGTCTGGATCCAAACATAACTGTTCAGCCTAATCAGTCAAAGGCCATGTGGCCGTGGGCTAACGGTCATAACTAGTTCTCCTTGCAGGGGCTACCATGGCTCGGGAGAAACATTTGTATGTGTGTAGGGTAGTGGTACAAAGCCCAGAAGTAGACTTACTTCTGCTGGGTGTACAGAAAACTATAATTGTATTGTAATTTCATTCAAATGTTTTATAGAGTCATACATGTTCACCAGCATATAGCTGACGTATTGTTTTCTAACCCATTGCAGGTAATTAAGCATAAGTAGCATTAGCAAGGATTGGAGTCTTAATGAAGATAGAAGCGCATAAAAGATGGCTCCGTTTTTGATAACTAAAATCCTTGTAATATGAAACATATATTTTGTAAACTAATACTGGGTATTTAATTTCCAAGTAAATTTTCAATGTAAATAAATATTATATTCAAACCTAAAGTCTTCCGCTAAAATTAGCCCATAAACTCTGATATATTTACAAAACAGGTACCAACTTGTCGTCACACGCTTAGTCCCTAAGTCGGGGTGTGACATGTATGAATTTTAAAAAAAATTGTTTAGTATTTTACATTGTGTGTTGAAATTAAACATTTAAACGTTTTTTTATTAGGCACTAAAAATTGAGGAAAATGTAACTGATTTTAGAACATAGTATTTGTTAACGATATATGTATGTCGTCTATGTATGTATACATTATGTTTGCATAATTTGTATAATTTTGGTAACATACCTTCAAGTTTTTTTTAATGACAATCGATTTATAAATATATGGTGGTTAGAAAAAACTAACCAAACGTCTAAATTGCAAAAGTACATGAAAAAAAAGAGTTTTGCAACCATTTGGCCTGAAAGATATTATTTTTTTCTTTTCTTGACGTTAAGTGTTCATAAGAAAACCCAAAGACCTTGTAAGTTTTGTACAAGATGATTAAAAAGTTCATAGCCCAGTTTATATAAATAACATTTTAGAAGTTGTTTTATAATTTCGTACCATTAATGTAAATATTTTTATGTGCTACAATATAGATTTGTTGGAATTGAATGTTACATTAAATCAATACGAACAAATGATAGAACCATATGACTTATTTTTATAACAGGAGCTCAATAAATATCAACTTTAAATTAACGATTTAACTTTTTTTATTACATGTTTGAGTGAAGTGTACAATCAAGTTTAAGTGTTTGATTTTCCAGTTAGAATACATATGATGGTTCTGATTTTGTGCTCGATGATTTGTTGTGAAGGTTGGTTATAATATCCGAGTTCTTACATATTGCATGTGCATATAAATGGTAAACATTCCCATGTACGTTTGTGTGTGTGTGTGTGTATGTTTGGTTAGCAACATTTATCCATTGCCACTTCTAAATTTTGTTTTTTTATTGTATGGTATGATAAAACAATAAACTGATGGGTTAAACGGCATGTGTTCAGGTCAACCCACGAATATGCTTTTCATGTTTGGGTCGTGTTCGGGATTAATCTATCAACTCGCAAACATGACCTGTTTAACACCCATCTAGCTAATAAAGTTATGATGCCACTAAGAAAAACAAGAAAAATATAGTGGCATTGTTAATTATTGAAAGAAATTTTGTAGTTGCAGCTAGATGTCAATTTTATATATTGTATTGGATGCGCGTATTTAGATTTCTTGTACTTTAGAAAATGTATAGGTGGTAAACTTCCGTATCATAAAAAACCAAGTTGCTACCTAACCAAGCTTTTGTTGCGTCCCCATCGCGAAGCGGGTTAAATATTTAGGTTACCGTTAACTCTTCGTAATTAGGTTACATACATTTATGATTCAATGAAACTTGAGATATTCTATAAATTCTATAAAAGGTACACTTCTTTCCGCCTAAAAAAATTTCGATTGCATTTGACTAAAAAGAAACATGGCAAACATTTAACTAAAAAGAAACATGCCGAAAACTTTTGTCACATTTGACTTAACAATGATTAGGCTTACAAACGAAGTAACGAACTGAACATTTGACTAAAACAAAACATGCCAAATTTTTTATCCCATTTGATTCTATAAGGGTTAGGCTTCTAAACGAAGTAATAAACAGAGCATTTGACTAAAAAGACATGCCAAAAAACTTCTACCACGTTTGACTTAATGATTAGGCTTGTAACAAAGTAACGAACCGAACGTTCTGCAAACCGTTCGATGAGAAGTTTTTTTTATGTTGGTTGGTTTAATAAACGAACACAAATTTTCATTCATGTAGTTGAATGAATGAACATTGTTTCGTTCGTTCATTTAAGTTTGTGAAAGTTCATTTATGTTGCTTTGTTTCATTTCTGTTCATTTAGTTAGATGAACGGACATTGTTTGGTTTATTACTTTGCATCCGTTCTTTACGTTTGTTAATGTTCGTTTATTGACGTTTATCTATGTTTGTTTAAAGAAACAATTTTGTTCATCATAAGTATTTGCGACGAAACATGAACAATCTAACCCGAGAAAACTGAAACTCGCAAAAAGTTGTTTCTTTTTTTTCCTTTTCATTTTAACTAGGTGTCGGCTTTAACTTTAATCAATTACAGAAATTTAACCGTAACCACTTGACCCAAACTCGATTATTGAACCTGACCTGAACCCACCCAAAACTGAGTAAACAACATTTTATATTTTAATGTTTTCTTTAGAGATTTGATGTCTTAAATCGTTTTCATATTCAGATTATTATCCTTAAAAATCGTTTTTAATCACAACTAACGTGCTTATATTTATTAGAAAACCATGGTTAAGTTTTTGTGGCTGCTTCACCCATTCTGACCCGTTTGACTTAATAACTTTTTCTTCATAATTGTTAGAAGAAAAAAAATAGGTAACATATTAGAATAAACAAAACAAAAAAAGTATTATATTCATAAGCAGTCAAATGCAGTGGTGAGCTAATCGAGGTTAAATGATTTACTTCTCAAAATAAGCAAGTCAAATGAGCTTATCAAGTTTAATCTTATTTTGGTCATTAACATATATGGGTAAATAAATTTGAAGGACTACACTGTATTCCGTTTCATGTTGTTAAAGCATTCCATGAGTTAATATGAAAACTCATTTCATAATATGATATGAGAAGAGGTTAGAAGATCTTATATGCTCATGGTCTAAGCCTGTATAATGAGGAGGGCACACATACCTAATTTTAATCAAATGTCTTTCGAAAAACAAACTACAGACCTAAACGTTTGAGAGTGGTCTGCACGGCGTAGACAAATGAGGTCAAGAAGACATTTCTTGAAAAAACAAACACCCTTGGAATAGCTAATAACCATGTGATAGCTGATGTCGGTGAGAGATGAGAGTTGTCATGCCATATGAACTATGAATTTTGTAATAATTGAGATGCGATAGCTTAGAAGTTGGTCATCCGTTGTTACAATCGATATCGGTTACCGATATCCTTTGGGTTGGTTGTGTTTGACGTCTGAATTTAAATTTGATGCTTTGTCATGGTGTTATGATAATATAAATGGAGTTCTCTGATTATGCGAAGGAGAACTTTTAGCTTTTAAGTTTTTAGTTGTTAGTAAAGCTTTTCAAGAACAACTGGCGCTTATTATTTTCGCATTGCTATTAGTTGTTTCTCTTTTTTGAATCTTGTATGCATAAATCCATAAACTTGAGCCAGTTATAGTTCATTTTATTTAATATTTTGGAATTAATTCCCGCGTACCCACCGTGAAACGCATGCTTATTGAATATGTGCATCATTTCAAAGAATTTTACCCCTTTTCCCCTCTATATTTACATATATCACATACGTATATATCTCTATGTATTTTCGATTACAAAACAAAAGGTTTACCAAAAAAATTTACACATGCCTTGTGATCATTTTCTTTTCTTTTTCGAAACCAAAACAATTTCTACCACTCGAAGACACTTTAATAGAAGATGGTACTCCAATTTCTGTCAGTTTTAGCTTCAACTTCATGTTCTTGAAAAATAGTAGCTACCAAATATGATTAAGATGTTATGATCTATTTATTGGAGAAGTTTAAACGAGGAATGAGATAATAAATTTCATACAGGAAAAACAAATGAGTTTGGACTGAACTTACTAAACACGATTATGAGTCGATGCATGATGTGCTTAAAGAGCTTGTCTTCTTTGTTTTATGTTTATGAAATTTATAATTCAAGTTTGTTGATTCGGGATCTTGTTTGTCAATCATATGCTCTAAGGCGTGGACGTAAAAACTTTATGGAGTGTCTTCAACTGTAACAGACAACAACATTAGTTGAAATTTCATTATTTTTGCATTTAAAAGTGTTGGTTAAAACTCACTGTATAGGTTGAAACTCCCGGTTACTAATAAGTAATAACTAAACACACTTTACTTGGAATTTGATTTAAACATCAATCTTTAAATTAGAGTCAAAGAAAATATGTTTGTCCAATCAATTTCTTAATATGACTGTTGACCAAAAAGTTACAAGAAAACTCTAACATCTATTACAAACAATAATTAATTTAATTTGTAATTAAAAAAGATCAGTTTCTTACTATAACAAATTATATTGCTACCGACCAAACCCCTATTGTAACCCGCAACAACGCGCGGACACTTCTGCTAGTATATAAATAAAAGAGAGTTATTGTTTATTTGTTTTTAAACATTTATTAATTATGTTTGACATGATTTACATGAACGCGATATAAATCTGAAGTATCTCAAATACATTTTACTTCAAAATTGATCTTGCTTCAAAACATACAAAATTACAAGTTTTGTAATGACAAAATAGCAAAACTCGTCCTTTATGTTTAGACGTTCTTTCAGTGGTTGTCATTTAGCAAACTTATTGACAGAAAACATCTTTTATGCTTAAAACCCTTATCACATTACGTCTGTTAACCCTAACACAGTTAACTTTTTCTCGTTAAATCGGGTCATGTGCAAGATACATAAGGGTAGTTTAGTAATTTTACATATTTATTTAATAATTAGAAATACAAACATAAAAATCTATGTCCTTCCTCCCTTTTTAAACCACCATCATCCACCCCTTCACTTCTTTCTCTCTCCACACCACAAAATCACCACCCTACCATCACCAACCAAACAACTGATGCCACCTCCACAACCTCCGTCACCACACAAAACCAACAACTGTCACCCACCTCACTACCGTCTACCCCAGACAAAGATGTCGACATCGAATTAAAGTCGCTTGCTGGAAATCGCTACCCGGAAAGTCGATTTTGTTGCTGGAATGCTCGAAATGGTACTTGGACAGAGAGGAATGCTTGTGCAAGTCTCAATCTATCATTCCCCATAAACTACAGGGTCTTTATTTTGTCATTTCTCTCCGGAAAATGCCGACGACAGGTCGGAGCCCTAGTTCCTGGCCGGAATTGTGGGAGTTGCAGGTCAGCGTCTCCCAACTGGTTATCGGAGAAGACGACCACGCCCGAATAACGGGAATTTCATGTCTTCTCCTCCACTGCCACAAAATTCATCCAAACTCCAACCACAACCACCTCATTGTTCTTCTACCTCTTTCGTTTACCTCATAAAAGAAAAAAAAAAATCCACCGTCGGTAGATCTAGGGTTTCTGAAATGATGATGATGGTGGCTGATAGTGATGGTGGCTGGTGCACTTGTGTGTGGTTTTGGTGTTTATGAATGTTTGGGGAAAGATGAGGGTTAAAAAGAGAAAAATATTTTATTTATTCAAACACCAAAATTTTAAGCCAATTACACAAATAACCCCTGATTGGGTAAAAAGACTAAATTGCCCTCACATGAGGTGCACATGACTGGATTTATCAGGAAAAACTAACCCTCGTTAGTGAAAAGGACGAACCATGCAAGGTTTTTTGAACATAAAGGATACCTGTCACACCCCGACTAAGGGCCGAGAAGTGTGACCACAAGTTGATACTTGTTTTGTAAATATATCAAATGTAAGAATAATATATAATAATATATATTTATATATGGCCATTATAATCATTTATATTATATTATATCAGAATATTAACTATATCTTATTATATATTAGTTTGGTAATTGTTAATGTGTCATATTACATATAATTAACTAATAAAGGCTTTCCCCTTGGGGGTATATAAAGAGAGATAAATATTAACATCATAATCTAATCATACACACATAACAATTTTGTGTGCTTCCTCTCTCCTAAAACCGGGTTCCTCTCAAGAACCCTAATCTCAATCCTTAACTATACATCCTAAAGGGGAACTCGATCAAGATGAAAAACATGTCGGCTACATCCCAAGATGACAAACATGTCGACTACATCATGCCCTACTGCGGTTACTACTCCATCTGCTATACATGTTCATAGGTTTAATATTTATCATGTTTTCTATTAATTACATGAAGAACTGATCAACATGTGGCATCAGAGCGATGTAGATTAATCAGTTCTTAATGTTTTCTCTAAATTTGGAATTAAAATAAAAAAAACATGAATTTTGATTAAAACCCTAAATTTTTCGGTTTTCATGTTTTGTTAAGAAAACTGGTTATAATTGCTAAAATTCATATTTAAAAATCTAATATATTCAAAATCTGTTAAAAATATGTTTAAGATTTCAATTCTAGAGAAAACTGACTAAAGAATTCTTTGAAATGTTCTTCATGTTCATCATAAAAACCGAAGAATCGTCCTTATTTTGGGTGAATCGTAGGAATAAAATATATTGTTTCCAATTTTGATTGATTTTTATCTATTAAAATTTTTGAAACATGATATAGTTTATCAATAAAAGATTTTGGATAATTATAATTAAATCTTTTAAATTTGGAAACAAGATAATCCATTAAAATTTGAATTCAATCTTTATCATAAATTAGTTTATAGGATTTAAAAATAATTGATGGGATAAAGTAATTTATGGGTTAACAATAGTTTATGGATTAAGGATTATAAAATTAAATTTCGTTTTTAGTCTATAATGGTTTTGGTTTACCAAAATCACAAAAACCTTATAAAACCCGAAAAGTCTCATAATCCCGAATACCCACTAAAATCTGGGCTCACTAAAATTCCCGAGAACTCATAATTCTCAAGAACTCAAAAGTCTCGAAAAAACTAATTTCACGAGAACTCTAATTTTCCTATAAATTGTTCCTAATTAAATGTTTTGTAAACAATTAAATCTTATAAAATTTTAAAAAACATAAAAATCTTAACTTGAGTGAATTTTGATGTATCACTTCTGCCCAAAGGTGATGTGTTACATTTACCATATCATTTAAGCATAATTGAAAGCTTTTGTAGGTTTTTGCATAACATGATACAAATGTCTCACTTCTTCCCAAAGGTGATGTGTTACATTTTTATCTAGCAAAACTAGCCTGTGCATAATTAAAATAGTTGTCTCACTTCTGCCCAAAGGTGATATGTTACAATTGTTTTGCACACATACTTAAATAAATTTTAATTATGCCCAAAGGTGATTTATTTTTTGTTTAAGTAGAACTTTTAATTGTAGTCTATTAGGTTGATGTTAATAATAGACATATCACATTTTCAATAAAATATAATGATCCTCACATTAATGATCCTTTATTAATTTAATTATCATAAATTTTATTCTGTATTATTTTAATATCCCATAATATTACTCACAATAACATTCTTCTATAAATAACGATCTCATCCAAATCATCCACTCTAATCTCAAAACACAACTGAATTTTGTCTCATATAGAGTTTTAATAACATTTTGCTCCTCTCAATTTTAATTATCCATTAAGACATGATATGACTATCCTACTGCTCTTTCTAATAACAGTCATTCTATTGAAAACTGGAGCATAACAAATGGGACGAGTCAATCATAATGTCTCTTATGATAATGATAATGAAGAACTTATATATATATATAAATGCTATCACTAGAGTTATTCTTGATTTAGTTTTTCCTAAAACTTATCAAAATAACTAATAAGATGCATGCATTCCTTCTAAATACTAATTATAAGGTTAAATGGTATCCTTGAATACATCAGAATGTACCCATAAAATTAAGGGTTCACACATGAAAATAAGTACAATTTTATAGTACATTACATACTAAAATTTTCAATAGTACAATTAGATGCCTTAAGAATCAACTATAACACTCAGAAGTACCAAAGGAAGATGAGTGTGTTGATCAGAAACATATGTACAAGAAAAGAAATGTCTTGTACTGGAAATAAGATGTTACTCAACTCACACCACTAAAACTTAAAAAAGGATAATTCTAAGGTTCATAGACAAAATACAAGTATTACTTCCCGATTTAAGTTCTATAAGGAGAAGTCTCATTGCAAATATATGTCATTAGATTAGACATAAGCATTACAAAGACTATCTATAATTCAAAAGAACAATTGGCTAAAATTGATAGTTGTATAAATGATATTTAAGTATGCTAATCTTAATATTCCCATCAACACATGATTGGTTGAGTCTAGTTTATATGTTTACCCGAAATCAACAAATAACTAACACGAGTGTCAGTGACAAATTTACATGTTAAGGTTATTAGAACCATGATAAAATGTCTTTTAATTACAATTTATGATACCTTAAATATTCTAGAGATTAATCAGAATTTAGTATCAATACTTAAGCTACATTATGACAGTTATGAGGTTTGCATAGCCAAAATAAGGTCACTCTTACCCTAAACTCTCATATTATTTGTTATCAATATTTGGATTGAAACATTTATAAAATAGAACTAGATGATTCTATATACTTTCACAACTTTTGTTATCATGCAAACAGTTATTTAACAAAAGATAAATGAGACCTATAAAATTCATCCATTAAAACCAAATTGAATGAGAAATCATGACATGGTTGATGAGGGTGACTTTTCATATAATCTCATTCTTAGTGATTTTAAATAATGTTTTAGATGCCCCTAAACTTTTCTTGGCTTAAGAAATAAGTATGGGTCCACCAGAAGTTATATTTCACTTAAATTCGTGAAACTTATTCAAACGGAATATTCATACATAATTCTTTTATCATTTAAAAGGCTATTTACTTGTATCTAATATGTCTTCCATGGTCCAAGGTCTTAAAGAAATCCATTCATATATATACTTAATATGATTTCTTCTACTTATGTTCGTATATCTCTTATGACATCTGAACGTTAATGGAATCAAATCAAGTCTAACATATATATGACATATTCTCACGTCATGTACATCATTGAAACTTTTCTTGTATTTTCCTAGAGATATTAAAGATCAGTGGGAGCCTTAAGTGTCTCAATTATAACTTAGTAGATTTGCAAGAGGTGTGTGTGTGGGGGTGGGGGGGGGGGTGAAAACTTGATATTATCTCAATTACACCTCTTGTACAGGACACTGCTCCATCACAACACTATTCCATCAAAACTTATCTCTTTAGAATTTATTACTACTCTTACAAAAGTTTCATTGTTTCTTAAATGTGGGCATACTCCGATTTCTTACTAAAATAATCCTCACAAGAGAAACTACGACGACTTACATCATTAACTTGTTTCTCTATTAGAATCTATTGGAAATTAAATATGACCCTAAGCATGCTAATTTCCTAAGTGTTTCTAAGGTCAGTGTAAGTAGTAAAAGTCCTTATAATGTCTTGTTAAAAGTACAAGAGGTGGTGGGAAGAGAATAATTAAATTTTACTCCTAATTTAACTCCAGTTACACCTCTTGTACACCATACTGCACCAACTCTTACACACTTAGAATACTAAAAATGATAGCAACCTAACTAAGAGCTAATCCATAAAACTAATACTTTTAAAATTACCCAATAATCAACTTTGGAGGCCATCTAGGTTTTAAAACCTACTGACATTGATGATTATGTAACCTCCCTAACTAAAGTTGAAATGGATGTTAGAAAGTTTAAGGATCATACCCCTTATAATTAAACCATTAGTATCAATCATAATTGACTCTATAAGTTAGGAAAATGTTTTGAGATTTGGTTGAATCACCTAAGAATGTTCACAACTAAACTAAATCCCAATACGAAACGTTAAGACAGTAAGAAGCACGATCGATTGATAAAGGTTGTATTCAAGGATAAACCAATTATCAAAGAATCTTCTTACCTATATTACAAAAGATTTCTTTAAGGATCATTATTGTTCTAGTAGCTTATAATAGTTAAGAGCTACGTTAGATGAACATTAAAACAACTTTCCCTAACAATCGGCTTACATATTTATATGTTCATAAAACAACTCAAAAGTTATATACTTAAGGTCAAAGAACATTTAGTCTATAAGTCAATAAAATCCATATATGGGTTAATGCAAACATCAAAATGTGATGAAATCTTTATACAAATTCATCAAAAACCAAGTGGATTAATGTACATGCCTCAAGATGAGTGGGAGCAACTAAAAATAAACTTGTCCTTATATAGATGACATTCTTCTGACAAGTATATGTTACATGACTCAAAGCATTTTTCACACATACTTTGATATTATAGATCTCAGAGATATTCCTTACACATATAACAAACAACATTGCTCTACTTTATAGGATAACAGGATCACACAGATTATTTCCTTATGCTTCATCAAGTAGAAGCCTTATATAAGTTCAAGTCTATACTCGTTTAGATATTACTCAAATTGCAACACACTAGATATGTCTAGATTAATGTGAAACATTTAAAAGAGTAGTAAAATATCTTAAAAAGAAACGAAAGACTATAATTTAAAAAAAGAAGTGAGAATTCAAACTGGTAGATTACTCTAAACTTTGTCATATTCAGAGATAAGAATATGTAATTTTTGGGATATATTCTTATGTCAGTAGATAAATCTATCTTATGGAGGAGTCATAATGAACTGATAACAACAACCTAAGTCATAACGACATAATATGTTGATTAATTACAATGTTGTTGTCAATAAATGTTGTTGAACATTTATTAGTGGACTCATAAGTTTTATTAAATTCCATATAAATTATATATTGAAGACTTATTGTGATAAAGTCAGCTACCATGTTTTCTCATACAATAACAGTTTGAGAGGTGTTGCATTAAATTTTGATATGAAATTAATTATTCATTTATGAACGAGTTGAGGAATCTGAATTTTTGTATCGAATACATTCATGATATGCTTAAGGATCCGATAACTAAAATTCTCACCCATATATATTATGAAAGCGCTTATAATAATGACGGGTGATTGATGACTATGCGCAACTGCATATCACACTATGAATGATTAACTATTAAATTTCCTCATCAATTTTGATTTTGTACGTCTCTTAATATGTTCTGCATGCATAATGACATATAGACGAATTAATATACAAATCAAACATCCTGAAGGGTTTACTTTAAAATTTTGATCATAACTACTTAGGTTTTAAATAAGGACTACAATATGATTAATGGGGGTCTTGAGCTGATGTTCAAATCAATGAATATATTTCTCTGCTCCAGTTTAAGTTTAAAGCTAAAATGAGTGTTAACTCCTGATCAGGCTTATCTAATACTCATAATAAATGATTACTCGGCCAAGTGGGAGAATGTAAGAATAATATGTAATAATATATATTTATATATAGCCAATATAATAATTTATATTATAATAGATCAAAATATTAACTATACCTTATTATATATTAGTTTGGTAATTGTTGATGGGCTATATTACCTATAATTAACTAATAAAGGGTTTCCCCTTGGGTGTATATAAATAGAGATAAATATTAACATCATAATCTAATCATACACACATAACAATTTTGTGTGCCTCCTCTCTCCTAAAACCGGGTTCCTCTCAAGAACCCTAATCTCCATCCTTAACTATACATCCTAAAGGGGAACTCGATCAAGATGACAACATGTCGACTGCATCATACCCTGCTGCGGTTACTGCTCCCTATGCTGTAACATGTTCATAGGTTTAATATTTATCATGTTTTCTATTACTTACATTAAGAACTGATCAACATCAGAGTTTATGGGTTAATTTTAGAGGAAGACTTTAGGTTGATTAAAATATTAATTTACATTGAAAATTTACTCAGGAATTAAACACCTAAGTATTCTGATGTGCTAAAAGTAGTATAGTGTTTAATACCAAAAAATAAGCTAATCTAGACACTAAGTAACAATTCTAGACTCTTAACTTAACTAAAACTACTAACAGACAAGTGAACTGGTCGACTCTAGTACAGCTAAGTAAGTCCGGATATAGAACCCACGAGACTCTTTTAATTACGTAAACTAGCTAAATTAGACTCAACTACAGACACGACTATTTATTTATTATTATTAGGGGTTTTTACTCAAAACTAATATTAAACTAATGATGAAACTAATTAATAAAACTTATGACGACTTAAATCGAGACTTAAATCAGATGATGACGAACAACCACCTAGGCCAGAATCCCTAATGCATCAATTTATCAAATGGTTGGAATTTGCTAAGTTATGGAACTGGGATCTTAAACTATTCACTTAAGGGGAAACCAAACAGGACCCTCGACTTTTCTCAAGGAGACACATATGGAATCCTAATAAGCTATTAAAATTACCGGTTTAATTAGACTCGCTTACGATCGCTAATTTATTTTATGACAAGTAACTCTATAAGAAATCCTACCTTACAACGCGGAAATCAAAGGTAGTTTAAAGAATTCACTTAACTCGCTAGACAACGTTAATTAATCAAACTTAGACGGACTCCTTACGAAGAACTAAATCTAGCAATCTTAATCAACAAAGATCTAACAATAACCTATCACCTTACAGCTTTTTAGGTTAGCAACACACTTTTATTAGATTGACTAATAATATGATTCCTATGATCTTATTGCAAATCAATCATAAACAAGTCAAGAACACACAGTAAATGACCTAACAAAATCCTATTATATGACATACAATCACCAAGGATAATGTGGAATAATAAAACTCATCAAACAAAAACCAAGCACACATATGAATCAATTAAATAACTATAAACCTCTTACTAAATCATAAACCATAGACGAAAACAAAATCCAAACCAAAATTCAACTTCAAAAAAAGTTCATCATTAGCCTAGGCGGTCTAAGGGTTTAGCCAACAATCATACTCAAGAACTGACTAAATAAGTAAGGTTCAAAAACTGAATTCATAAAGAAAACAATAAATTCAAACCAATAATAATGATATTTGGATGAGTACGTGTCGAACCCAAACAATCTTTGCTCGAACCAAGGTGCTTCTCTCTCTTTCTTTCTTTACTTTTCAGATGGCCTGGACCCTTTTTAGCGTTTGCCTTCGAATAACAATAATAATAATAATGTTGTAAGCTGTGTATTCTGGTCCAATCCCCCAATTTCAGCCATATACCACTTTATATAATATTCTTTGCAAAAAGTGTTCTCCAAGCAAAATCTTACCGACTTAAAATTCTTTCGGGCCACCGTCCAACTTATTCTAGCCCTTATTTATAATATATGGCAACTAGTCGTCAAAGCTATCATCGGCCCATACCTTTTCATTACGTCCAATTCATTTAACATTTATCTGCTTAGAAACTTGTTTACTTTTAGGACCTTGCTCACGTCACCAAACTCCAATAGATTTGCATATTTCAAATTGAACTTTAAAATTCATGAGTGTCTATGTCAAACATTAAATCAAAATTAATTAACATCAAAACTCTACTCATAAAATCAATAATTAAATTTAATTTACATTTTAAGAAATTGATTTATTTATTTGTGTATAATTAATAAATAACTTTTGTTTATAACTTTACTTCAGTCTCATGTTTAATAAAAGTGTTCAGCTTTAGCTCGTTTACTCATTAAATCTTTAAACTCACATATGAACCATATAAAAATAATATTAAAAAAAAACATGCTTTAAAAGTACTTAAAAGTGTACGAATATTTATATATAAATATATATATTATATACCACATCAAATATCCCCACACTTACTCTTTTTCGTCCCTGAAAAAGTTTAATGTAGTGGAATCAGAATCGGAAAATATAGTCTTAAAAACAAAACATATAGGTTAATTTAAAGCTCAGATAAACGCACAAACCGTGATCACCGATATTGTTGTCCACTTAAACCCATGCCTTAATTTTTACCAGGACAAATAAGATCCGACAATAATATTACTCAGTGGTTTACACAATTAAGACCCGCTTATTTTCAGCTTTACCGGGCCATACCACCCCAACTTGACTTAAACCTCAAAATTAGCAGATTTAAAACTTTTGTTGCTCCTTTTTTTATGAATAGTTAAGACGATCAAGGGTATTGTTTATCCACCCAAGCTTAAGCATCAAAGTCTACCAAGCAACCATTAGATACGATTACGGTACAATTAATTAATAGCTAGTGTTCCACACAACATGACATACCCCCGTTATCAAGCAATACCCCGAACCATCACCGTAGGTGAGCATGCAAAATTTCATTTGTAGGGCTTACATGTAGTGTGTCCCTTGTGGTCCCTTTCTTAATGGTAATGAGACGCGAGCAAGGGGACCCTACATGGCTAACAGCGTGGATGATCAAGTCTGTAGTGTATTTGTACTTTTGTACTTTTGTGATCATGTTTAAAGACTTATGTGGCAGAAATCTGCGGGTTTGCTCTTTTTTAGCTTTATTTTAAAAATTCACAACCCCACTTAGGAATTGTGAATACCCAGATGAATAGACTGCATACAGACCCATGGTCTTCGGACCCGAAACATCCCATCAATACAGGATTTAAGGTTATAAAACCATACGCCAATGAGGTGTAAAATACTAAACTAGCAGTTTAAGATTTATATCACAGGCTACACGACATACTTTAACGTTAAACTACCCAAGCAACATATGATAACGTATTCAAATTTTCAAAATTTTATAATATTTCCACTTTTCATACCAAAAATTGAGGCTTGGGTATGGCCCGACCTTTCATTACTTATTTTCCAAAGACAAAACGCTTTTCCCACAAAAGATTTCCATTTTAACCATTTTATCAAATTTCCCTTTCATTTTCAATGCTGAGCCTACCGACACATCCCAAGTTAAGTTCGTTTTCTTTTATTTATCTTATATTATTAGTAGTTTTAAAAAAAACTTTTCGTTAAACAACTGGGACTTTTTTTTTTCAATTATTTTTATGCTTATTTTTTTCTTTCTAATTTTTTTTCAAACTTTTTTTTTTAATTTTTATTTTTTCCGAAAACATCAATTTCCCATCCTCACACTTGAATTTCACATTGTCCTCAATGTGAGAAAAAGGAAATTACAAATAATAAAAAAAGCAAAAAATTAAAATAGACTAATGAATTGGAACAGACTCCCATGGTAAGTTGACGATATGCCTCGTGAGTCGTGTTCCATGCCCTCCAATTCAAGCGCGGTCAGCTGTAGGTTCCCAACCGGATCTACACAGGAGTATCTCGTAACACGAGGGTGCGGAATCCCCACGTATACGATACGAGTATTGAGACGATTAACAAGTAAATCACACGTAAAGAACACGAGTAAGTAAGATAATACTTGTTATATTGCCAAGAGAAAACCAAACACGTAACACTAAGGTGTTACAGAACAGCCGTCAAAAGTAATGTTAAATGAGCAGAAGTTAGAGTTTATATTACTCGAAAACTTCGCCTAACATACTAGGCGAAGTTGTCCTAACTTCGCTATCAATCCAAGTTCGCTAAAACAAGCGGCGAACATATAAGAACAAGTTCAACACAAAACGAACAATTTAAACGATTACAGACACAAATAAACACGAGATACTGAACTACTGGCATCGTGCACCAACATCAACAAACTATCTTCAAATAGCGTCATCTTTCACGAACAAAAACAACAATCTTGAAACAAGTGGCATCCCCACACTTGTTTAAAACCATAACTCATCAACTATCTCATAAACAACCTTGGAACAACCTGCAAGTAAGAGAAGAAACACCCGGCCGAGCAAAGAAGTAAAAACAAAATAGAAATAAAAATAGAAGAAAAAGATATTACCGGTTTGCCTCCCGCAAAGCGCTAAGTTTGGTAAAAGTCTTCAGCCAGACTTACTCGCGAAACTTCAATCAGGAGGCTTCTCCTTGATCCTCTTCCCATCAGTGCTCCTCAACACTCACCTCTAACAATTAGTTGGGAAAAAAATAATTTCCAAACACATGTAGGACCAAAAATACGCATTGGGCTCGATCCACCCATTATTAAAATTCTGAAAATACGACCAATTCGGCACACTTTGATTCCCGAGCCTGAATATCTTCCTTCTTGGGGCTCTTGATTTACGTGGCGAACCACGAACAAATATTTCTAAAAACACATCCGCTTTACCGTGCAGACGTGGATGTTCTTTCACAACGAGATGCAATTCTTTACTCTTCAATTCTTCAGATATCTCTTGTGATTCCTCTTTGACCTTTTGTTTCTTAACTGGCTCCCCGAATAACAATACTTCAAGCTCCTCAAGATCTCTTTAGGGGTTAAAATCACTCTCATCCACATCAGCAGAACCCACCAAATCTTCATCAAATTCATCCCAAAACTCGTCTTCCAAAGAGGGAATACGATCCTCTGTCTTATCCTGCAACCCAACATCCTCAAACTTGATCGTCGGCTCATAAAATTGTATATGATACTTTAAGCCTCGCCGAAAATCATCCATTATATCTGAAAGTGGTGCTTTTTGATTAATGATATGGGTGACACGTAAAACATCGTATAATATCTCTTCTGGATGTGGTATGTGATCCATTGTTGCGCCAGATGAGTCTTTACAACCGATAATATTCCCCATCTTATCATACACCACACAGAATTTAGGCTGATAGCTATTTTTTATCTAGGTGGTCCATAATTGCCTGTATTTCTGACTCCCATATAGTTAAAGCTCTTTGATCTTTATGAGGATTTCCTTCAACTCTAGCCCCGTAGTAACAATCCATGAAGATCACTACAAAGATTAACTCAAACAGAAAAGGATCACGAGCACCAAATAGTAGTAAAATAAAAAATAAATACATTAAAGAAAACTAAACTAATTAAAAGAAATTAAACTCAACTATATTAACCTAACTCCTACAACTCAAAACAAACTATAAAAAAATAAAAAGAAAAACTACTTAGACTCCTACGACTCAAACGAAAATAAAACAAATAGCACGTATGTAGCAAATAAGTCCAAGTAACGCTAATAACGCAATCGCCAAGAGTCCCCGGCAACGGCGCCAAAACCTTGATGTGCTAAAAGTAGTCTAATATTTAATACCTAAAAATAAGCTAATCTAGACACTAAGTAATAATTCTAGACTCTTAACTTAACTAAAACTACTAACCGGTAAGCGAACCGGTTGACTCTAGTACAGCAAAGTAAGTCCGGATATCGACCGACGAGACTCTTTTAATTACGTAAACTAGCTAAATTAGACTCAACTACAGACACGACTATTTATTTTTTAATACTAGGGGGTTTTACTCAAAACTAATATTAAACTAATGATGAAACTAATTAATAGAACTTACGACGACTTAAATCGAGACTTAAATCAGATGATGACGAACAACCACCTAGGCTAGAATCCCTAATGCATCAATTTATCAAATAGTTGGAATTATCTAAGTTATGGAACTGGGATCTTAAACTATTCACTTAAGGGGAAACCAAACAGGACCCTCGACTTTTCTCAAGGAGACACACATGGAATCCTAATAAGCTATTAAAATTACCGGTTTAATTAGACTCGCTTACTGTAGCTAATTTATTTTATGACAAGTACCTCTATAAGAAATCCTACCTTACAGCGCGGAAATAAAAGGTAGTTTAAAGAATTCACATAACTCGCTAGACAACGTTAATTAATCAAACTTAGACGGACTCCATACAAAGATCTAAATCTAGCAATCTTAATCAACAAAGATCTAACAATAATCTATCACCTTACAGCTTTTTAGGTTAGCAGCACACTTTTATTAGATTGACTAATAATATTATTCCTATGATCTTATTGCAAATCAATCATAAACAAGTCAAGAACACACAGTAAATGACTTAACAAAATCCTATTATATGACATACAATCACCAAGGATAATGTGGAATAATAAAATTCATCAAACAAAAACCAAGCACACATATGCATCAATTAAATAACTATAAACCTCTTACTAAATCATAAACCATAGACGAAAACAAAATCCAAACCAAAATCCAACATCAACAAAAGTTCATCATTAGCCTAGACAATCTAAGGGTATAGCCAACAACCATACTCAAGAACAGACTAAATAAGTAAGGTTCAAAAACTGAATTCATAAAGAAAATAATAAATTCAAACCAATAATAATGATATTTGGATGAGTAGGTGTCGAACCCAAACGATCTTTGCTCGAACAAAGGTGCTTCGCTTTCTTTCTTTCTTTACTTTTCGTCTGGCCTGGACCCTTTTTAGCGGCTGCCTTCGAATAACAATAATAATAATGTTGTAAGCTGTGTATTCTGGTCCAATCCCCCATATTCAGCCATATACCACTTTATATAATATTCTTTGCTAAAAGTGTTCTCCAAGCAAAATCTTACCGACTTAAAATTCTTTCGGGCCACCGTCCAACTTATTCTAGCCCTTAATTATAATATATGGCAACTAGTCGTCAAAGCTATCATCGGCCCATACCTTTTCATTACGTCCAATTCATTTAACATTTATCTGCTTAGAAACTTGTTTACTTTTTGGACCTTGCTCACGTCACCAAACTCCAATAGATTTGCATATTTCAAATTGAACTTTAAAATCCATGAGTGCCTATGTCTAACATTAAATCAAAATTAATTAACATCAAAACTCTACTCATAAAATCAATAATTAAATTTAATTTACATTTTAAGAAATTGATTTATTTATTTGTGTATAATTAATTAATAACTTTTTTTTATAACTTTACTTCAGTCTCATGTTTAATAAAAGTGTTCAGCTTTAGCTCGTTTACTCATGAAACCTTTAAACTCACATATGAACCATATAAGAATAATATTCAGTAAAAACCTATATTCAATAAAAACCTGGTTTAAAAGTACTTAAAAGTGTACGAATATTTATATATAAATATATATATTATAGACCACATCATATTCGTTTACAAAACATTTTTTATTACAATGATTTCATTATCAAAACTGAGCCATCTTGTAAAGCGAGCTTCTATCTTCATCAATCAATCAATCAATCAATCATGCCCAGTAAAATCCCACCGACAGCAAAGCTATAAGTAGGGTCTGGGGAGGGTGGGATGTAGGCACACCGTACCTCTATCCAAAAGAATAAAGAGGTGGCTTCCAGAGAGACCCTCGGCTCTAAGTACATGTGTATGAAGCAAAATAAAGGAAATCAAAGTTTAACAGTTATATAAAAACTACTACTAATTATAATAATATTAATAATAAGATCACAGTTTAACAGATATATAAAAGCTAATAATAATTATAATAATAATAATAATATATGTAAGGGAAATACCATTACGGTATGTGACCTAAATAAGTTAAGTCTAAGCCCTAAGGTAATCAATTCTCTCTAAAAATCCTTAACTTTAATTCTACTTCTCCACGAATTCCTATCCTCAACCATGTCCTCGGAGAGGTTTAGGTCTATCAAATCATGCCTAATCCTCTCATCCCAAGTCAATTTCGGTCGTCCTCTACCCCTCCTCCCCTCTATAGTAATGTTTTCTACGGATCTAACAGGATTCGTCGTCTGTCTTCTCTTTACATGTCCAAACCATCTCAATCTCCACTCTCTTATCTTGTCCGCTATGTTCGGCACCCCTAATCTCTCGCGAAACACAACGTTTCTTATTCGGTCTAGCCTTGTGTGCCCCCACATCCAACGTAGCATTCTCATTTCTGCTACCTCCATCTTCCGCACTTGTGCCTTCTTGATGGCCCAACAATCTGTTCCATATAGCATTGCAGGTCTAACTGCCACCCTATAGAATTTTCCCTTTAGTTTAGTCGGGAAACTCTTGTCGCACAATATACCTGTGGCTGCTTTCCATCTACACCATCCTACCTGAACTCGGTGGGTCACATCACTATCTAATTCCCCATCGCTCTGTACAAATGATCCTAAATACTTGAACTTCGTTACCTGCGGGACCACCTGCCCTTCAATTGTGATCTGTGCGTCTTCATTGTCGTTTATCCCACCAAAATCACAGTGGAGGTACTCCGTCTTAGATCGGCTAATCTTTAAACCTTTTGTCTCTAAGGTTGTTCGCCACTCCTCAAGCCTCATGTTTAGATCTTGTTTTTTCTCAGCAAGTAACACAATATCGTCTGCGAACATCATGCACCACGGGAGAGTCCCCTGAATCGACTTTGACAACTCATCCAAGACTACTGCAAAAAGAAACGGGCTCAACGCTGACCCCTGGTGAAGACCTACCTCTACAGGAAAGAAATCAGTATTCCCCACTGGCGCACGGACACTTGTTTCACTCCTGGTGTACATATCCATAATTATCTCTATGTATAACCTGGGCACTCTTCTACCCTCCAAGCACTCCCAGAGCACCTGTCGTGGCGCACTGTCGTAGGCCTTTTCTAGGTCAATAAACACCATATGTAGATCACGCTTCTTCTCCCTATACTTTTCCATTAATCTTCTTATAAGGTGTATTGCCTCTGTGGTGGAACGCCCCGGCATGAAGCCAAATTGGTTGACCGTAACCTGAGTTTCCCGTCTAAGTCTACCCTCAATCACTCTTTCCCATAGCTTCATAGTATGACTTAGTAGTTTGATTCCTCAGTAGTTACCACAACATTGGGCGTCTCCTTTGTTCTTATAGATAGGAACTACAACGCTGCTCCTCCACTGGTCTGGCATCTTATCTGATTTGAGAATACTATTGAACAGAGTAGTTAACCACATGACTCCTTCCTCCCCCAGACACTTCCACACCTCGATGGGTATGTTGTCTGGGCCAACCGCCTTAGACCTTCCCATCCTCCTAAGTGCATCCTTCACCTCTTCTCGTGTGATCCGTCGGCAGTAGCAGTTATTCGATTGTTGTCGTTGAAAGTTTGTGTTGTCATGTTCTTCTTGGTAAGCTCTCCCATTGTTAAAAAGATTGTGGAAGTAGGTTTGCCATCTTAGCTTGATGTCCTGCTCCTTGACCAGTACATGCCCATCTGTATCCTATATAAATTTCACCGGTCCTAGATCTTGCCTTCTACGCTCCCTGGCTTTGGCAATCTTAAACATCCTTGTTTAAAGGCCGCCTTCTTTGTTTCTAGACTTTCATACATCCGTTTAAAGGCCGCCTTCTTTGCTTCCGCCACTGCCTTCTTCGCCTCTATCTTGGCCGTTTTGTAGTTGTCCCTCAATTCCACTCGCTCCTCCTCATTCGTGCACCTCATTAGCTCCCTAAAACATCCTTGTTTGTCCCTTATCTTGTCTTGCACTGCGTCATTCCACCACCAAGACTCCTTATGCCCACTTGTCTTTCCTGTTGTGACCCCGAGAGTCTCCTTTGCTACTTGGATGATCTTTGTCTCCATAGCTTCCCATATATGAGTTGAGTCCCCATTAGTCGAGCCCGCGTATGCAGTATGAGTTTATCCTTAAACAGTAGGAGATTTTCGTCCTTCAAATTTCCCCATCGAATTCTCGGTGTACCTTTCTTCTCTCGAACAGTCAGCTTATTTCTGAAGGCTATATCTGTCACTAGTAGTCGATGTTGAGTCACAACTGCCTCCCCAGGTATGACTTTGCAGTCCTTCCACCAACGTCGGTCTCCTTGCCTCATCAAAAGGTAGTCAATTTGCGTGTCGCGTCCGCCACTGCTAAAAGTGATTAAATGAGAATGTTGTTTCCTAAAATAAGAATTTATAATACCTAGGTCATGTGCCACCGCAAACTCTAGAAGATCTGTTCCGGTCTCATTCCTATCACCAAAACCGAAACCCCCATGTACGGCTTGAAAACCATCGTTAGCCTTACCAATGTGTCCATTAAAATCACCTCCTATGCAAATCCTCTCCCCCTAGGTATGCCCCCTACCACTGCGTCTAGGCAATCCCAAAATTCTCTTTTTTCCTGATACCCTAGGCCTACATGAGGCGCGTAGGCGGAGACTACTGCCACTACTTCCTCTCCTAGTACTAATTTCAACACCATAATCCTGTCATTATGTCTTATCACCTCCACCACACTAGTGTGTATTTCCTTAGCCACTAGAAACCCCACTCCATTCCTAGCTCCATCAGACCCCGAGTACCACAACTTATACCCATTACACTCAGCCCCTCTATGTCCTTTCCACTTAGTCTCCTGGAGGCATGCTATCTGAACCCTACGTCTTTTAAGCACATCTACCAATTCTAGCAACTTACCATTTAATGTTCCTACATTCCAAGAAGCCAAACGCAATATACGCTCCCTATCTTTACTCTTTCCTACACCCCTCGTTTCAGGACATGGTCTCAAGTAATAGTCATGGTTCCTACGCTCTTTGGTTGCAACTAATCACACAAACACAAGCAATAGAACACCAAATCAATAATAATAATAATAGTAACAAAAACTAATAATAATAATAATAGTGTGTAGCAATAACAATAATAGTTAAGAGATCTTAAAATGAAAATAAATTCCAAAGATCCGGATCACGTATGTTCTAATGATAATAATAATAATAATACTAATAATAATAATAATAATAGTGAGAAAGGAACGAGTATACCGTGAAGATGATGAAGGCAGATACAGCTCAATGGCATCCAGGTTACAAGAAACCCTAGGTGAAATGAATAATATAATAATAATATGAATAGGTTCAGATCGGTGATTGAAGAACGGATAGGTTGATATATATAATAAGCTTAAATGAGGAATTGATGAAATTAGGGCTTGGAAAGATATAGTATAGTATAGTTACAGTGTTAGGTGAAGGTAGAATTGAGGTAATTGAATAGATCTAGCTGTGTGTGTATATATATATATGTAAATATGTATATATGTGGTGAGAGTCAAGCGGAGAGATTTGTCGCCGGAGTTACAGCCGTCGGAGAGAGAGAAAGAAAGAGATCCCGCTGCTGAAGATGTTAACCTGCAGATTATTGACGGTGGTGGTGGTGGCGAGCGGTTGTTGTGGCAGTCGCGGTGGTTGTACAGTCACGGTGAGCTTCTATCTTCATGATGACTCCAATCCTTGCTATTACTTACTAAACTTAATTACCTGCAATGGTTGGGAAAATAAGTCAACTATGTGCTGTTGAACACGTATGACTCTAAAAATATATAAACTATTATTACAATACAAATATAGTTTTCTGTACAAGCTCAGCATAAAGTATTTTATTTCTGGGATTTGTACCAATGCCCTACACACACAAAAGTTTTTCGAGCCATGTAGCCCCTATTGAAGAACTAGTTATGATTGTTAGCCCGCGACCACGTAGCCTTCGAATGTTTAGGATAGACAATTATGTTTGGATCCATACACATGTGTAATCAGTCTGAGTTGCTTTTATTTTCTATTTTGTATTATAACATTTTAGAGATCACGTAATCTCATGTAAACGTTTGACTGACTCTTTAAGATAAACAACACGTTCATCTTATAGAGTATAAATATGTTTTGACTGTTTGTAAAGGTTTAACTTATTCACCTGTACCGTCGGTGTGCGTTTGAAAACCTTCTTGATTGAGAATGATAATAACTTATACATAAATAGGTTCTTATAAATATTTGGATGGTGTTTCGTAATGAAGCTATTTCCCTTGAGCTTAACCTTGATAAAGCTTTAAACTTTATCTTTGAATGAAAACACTTGTTTTAATGTGGCGTTTGATATAGTATGCTTCGGCTTTATAGGTTCTAACACATTGGTAAGTTTCTCCAGGTAAGTAAACGGGTCCCGTGGTTGATTGAGATTTATATGAATTACTTTCCTTTAGCAAGAAACTCACTACTAGTGATATCCTCCTTACAGTTACTACATGCCCGTCAAAATATAACTTTGTTAGTATTACTTTATCAAGAAGTAACGTTTATGAAGACTCTTTGTAACTGTTATAAAATCTTTTCAAGGTTAAAGGCCATAGCCTCTTCTTAATGTCTAAGCTATAACTTAAATAACTTAAACATAATCCCTACTTTAATGCAAGCATTCGGTATGTTAATAATAAGAAAAAAAGAGCAACAAGTCGTTGGTAGGGCTTCGGGACTTCGTTTCTTGCACGTACTTCGAGAAAAAGAGTCGTCAGTTGGCCGGAAAAGTTGGGCACAGATTTTTAGATTAAGTATGTGAGATTGAAGGTGTTTTTGGGATGAGGATGCTCAATCCCGTAGCACCCCTATTTATAGGGAAAATTTGAATCATTTGCGTCGCGCGAAGGAGCTCTGTCTCTGTCCTTCGTGTCGCGCGAAGAAGAATTCTGCCACATGTTGACACATGGTTGGACACGTGTCCCCGATTACTTAGCAAGGTTTCGCGTAGCGCTAAGAAGTCGTATTGTCCGTTCGCCTAGCGCGAAATGAATGTTAATTCAGATACTGTTTGACGTCCTTCGCGTAGCGCTAACATGCTCTAGCTAATCCCTTCGCGTCGCGCGAAGACATTGCAGATCAAAATTTTCATTTTCAGTCCTTGTAGTTTATTGGTTTGGCATTTTAGGTTAATTCTATGATGCATTTTTACGTGGTGCTACAACTTTCTATCATTAAGTTTGCTAAAGGACATCCACTGAAAAAACGTACAAACATAAAGGACGAGTTTTGCTATATTGTCATTTGTAATTGTAATTATGAAATGAAAGCTGAAGTGAATAGGTAACATAACATGTCATACTCTAAAAGGTATACAACTTTGAAGTCTAGTCTAGATATGTCTCTTCATAAAATTAACGTCTCGCTTACATTAAAATTATTTTAAAAACTAAATATTTATTGTAAATATTGTTATTATTATTGGTGGTGGTGGTGGTGGTAACGGAGCAGCAACAGCTAGTAGTAGCAGTAGCAGCAGGATTTAGGATTTAGTATTTACTCATGTTACTTATCGAAAATATTTGGTACTAACTCATGTTATATACAAGAAAATCATTCACCCTTTCATTGTGAACTAGAGAACCCTATGGATTATTGTGTCATAGGTAGGTTAATAAAATCACTTTATAAGTAAACTCAACTTCATCAGCTTGACTCTTTCTCATCAATCGGTTTATCAAATAACATCCGGTCTATTCACATAAAAAACTAACTTCTCCTTTACCAAATTAGCATTCAAAAAGCACTGAGTGGCGTATTCGCCTATTCGGTATATTCCAAGTCGTATTCTGTAAAGTGAGACACTGGAAGAGTCTTCGATAGTTTTATGGTCGTGGATGACTGGATGATGATGTTGGACCAGGTCAAATTCAAAGAGAGAATGTGGAGGTCGAAAGAACAATGATTATATCTATATACAGAGACTATAAATGTTTTTCGATTATAATATATGCAGATTGAATTTACAATTGCCATCAATATTCAGTTAGTTTATACACATAATAATATTTTAGCCAATTGAATAGAATGTCACACCCCGATCAAAGGCGACAGAACTTGTCAGGACACGACGGATTACTCAAGAATACAATGACACTAATAAGTGACAATATTTACTCAACTCATTTATTTCATTCAATAACTTAAGTACAAATTGTTCAAAGGTTTATAACAATATTTAATTCATTAAAATATCCTAAAGGTATAATCTAAGTGATGAGCTTTCAATCTTCATAAGCAACCTAAAAGTAAACATGTAGCATTCATAAATATAGATTTGATCAGCACGAATGTTGGAGAGCAAAATAGTAGTTTTTGTTATATGTATATAATAAGGAAAAATCACAATTCATATGTGTAAATAGAATATCGCAACAACCTTGTAAATGTAAAGTAAATAACTTGACTCTTTTCAATTTGGTAACAACCAAATACTCGGATAAATAATGAGGCCTTATTATATTAGCACAAAGCTAAAATAGTTAAGGGAGCGTATGATCATACTTAATAAGGCTTAACAACAACATTAAAATAAATATTCGTGCACGTAAACAATTTGAGGCATAAACAAATGTTAAAGAAAATATTTATATAGGCACATGAGGTCTTAAAACATGTAAGCTTGAACAAGGTACGCATGCCACCCCCAAAAGTATAAAAACGTAAAAACGGGGAGTGTGATTACTCACTTGAAAATTAAGCGAGTGATGAAATAGACGAGCCGACCCTTAAGCTGGCGAAGCAGAAGGTTTGGTTTTTAACAAGTTAGTCCAAAACATAAGTGAGTTTAGGATTTAGAATATGTCAAGAAGTAAATATTAAATAAAATTAAAATAACTAAACTTGGATTCAAATTGGGGTTTTATTTGTAAAATCTTGAGTTTAAGCGAAAGTTCGGTTTTGGTTCGGTCCATTGCTCGGAATGAGACCGAGGTTGGTTGCCCCATATTCAAATGATGAGAACTAACAAAAAACTAAAATAAAACAAAAACTTGAAAAAAATACAAGAATCAGTCGCTTGAAACACAACTTGTGTTTTTAAGCGAGTGATTTGGTTTAAGGCGGGTTGTTTGGTTTATTTAATCCGGGGCTTGGTTTGAGACCAAGTCTGGTACCAGTCTGACTTTAACATGAAAAATAAATACAAAACATTAGTCAAGAATGATCAAGCAAAAATATATCACATATAAGGTGTGAAAACAACTAAAAAGATTTTAATCAGTTTTGAACATAATCCGTCATTGATTTGGGCTTTACTTAAATACATAAACAAATTTTTAAAAATTATAAAATCTCCATTCTACTTAATTAGGGTGTTATGATCATCTTTCATTTAGAAACTTTCCTCAAATTATGACTCGAGATAGGCTGAAACAGCCGGTTTTCTCAATTTGTACAGATCTATGTACTCAAACTAAAACAGTGATTGTGAAGCCATATGAATGAATTAAAATGAAATTAAATAACCATTGAAACAACAACTCAATGAAGTTTATCATAGGATTTGGCCTTGCACTATTCCAGTACGTTATGACACAATTATGGCCCAATCTTTGACGACCAACTTCTGTCCAGAATTGAAATACCATTAGAACCAACGTTCTTGATGTTTTGAAATGATTTTTGATGAAAAACAATTATGCCACTCATTGTGTGATGTTAGTACATGTTTACCATCTTATTACACAAATCCTCATGGTCCACGAATCAACAAAAAAATCAAATAAAAATCAGAAACTTTAAACGAGTAAAAAAAAAACCCAAATTTGACCAAAATAACCTTAATATGTGATGCAACGGTAAAACGAAAACGAAGATCGAATCACGTTGATTCAGTGATGTAACATCCCGTCTGGTTTCGGTTAAAAAACTAAAGTATGAGTTATTATGAGTCGGGCTAGTGCGGGTTAAATAGAATTGGGTTATGAAGGAAAGAGGAAAAGTCCATGGGCTTAAGCCCATGATCTAAAATTATATAAGTCATTAAAACCCATTTAATTTCATTTCACACATATTCCATACACCTTCCAAAACACACACTTAAGCTTTCTCTCTCTATCAGAAATCACCAAGGAAACCCGATCCCGATCCAAGGTAATGATAGTAGGATGTTAAACCCGTTAAATATAGTCACGAAACGACGAGCCGACACCATTAAACCGTTTAAGTCACGAGATCCGGATGGAATCGGGTATAAACCGAACCTAAGATGAGCTTAGGGATCACCCTAGCTCATATCTGGATCGAACGGGACGAAAAACGGTGAAAAACGAGTTAAAACTCGTTTTTCCGGCGAATTCGCGGTTTTCCGGCGACGGCTCCGGAAAAGTTAATACGAGGTAAGGTATGTCAGGGAATGTTCTGACATTCCCTGACCTAACCCTAGTTCACTAACGGGAACTTAACGAATTAAAAGGTGATTCGTTAGTTGATTCGTATAAGGGAGCATAACGAACTAGCTCTAGTTCGTATTTGATTCGTTAAGGGAAAAGGGTAACGAATTACCCTTGATACAATATAGCCAGTTCGTTAGAAGAGATAACGAATTAGATGGACCGATTCGTTACATGGACTGGTTCGCTATGGACTGATTCGTTAAGGGTCCAGTTCGTTAGAGGGTTCAATTCGTTACAAAACCAGTTCGTTATGACAAGTTAATTCGTTAACGTTAAGTAACGAACTAGAAGTTTAACAGAATTACAGAATGGTCCCCGGACTTAGAAAAAGAATGATTTTATTACAAAGAAGCCATTGGACTCTTAAGTTAGCCAATTAATTAATGATTCAAAATTTCTAATGAAAAATGTGTTAAGACAGTTAATGGAAATAAAATTTTTCCAAGCTGACCTGGCAGCTCGACCTCAGCCAGGGGCTCTGCCCCTTGGACCCTGCTAGGGGTTGCGGCCCCTAGACCCCGCTGCCAGGGGCGCTGCCCCCGGACCCCCGTTCGTTGAGGGTTATAATTATACTAGAAACGCGATGTGAGTAGTGATAGTTAATTGATACGTGTAATTGTTATACAGTTAGTCGTGCTCAGCTCAAGAAAGGATTAACTATAAACGGTGAACGTAATCGCATTCAGGTGAGTTTCTAGCCCTAGTTTCTTGTTATGTTTTCGGGGCTGTGTGCATACTCGATGTGATAGTTAATACACTTACCTTAAGTGGTAAGTGTATGCCTTGTATGATTTATGTATGATGATTGCTTGACGATGCGTGAACGATTTTCGGATATTGCATGTACCATCAGGTGGTTGTTAAGGATATGATTGATATGTATGATGTAAGATATGATGTATTTATTAATATATATGATGTATGCATAATGTATGTATGATATGTTGATGGTACGTGAACGCTCTTCGAAGATTGCATTTATTGTCAAAGAAAGTATGTAAGAACAGGTATGGTACAGTTTCATGAAACAAAGGGACCATACCCTAATATTATCTGTGATGGTAGGGACCAGACCCTAATAATATATGTGATGTTGGGGACCAGACCCTTCATAATAATATTGTGATGTTAGGGACCAGACCCTTATAATATCTGTGAGGTTATCGGGCGGAAGGATCTTTAAATAGGATGGATAGTTAAATATGAAGAGTAAGTATGATTAATGTACACCCCTTCGGGCACGTGTGCAAGTATGAGAACGGATTGTATGTTGTATGATTAACTAGAACTCACTCAGCGTAGCTGACTTTTAGTATGCACGCAGGTGAGTAGATTGAGGCAGCTTGCATAAGAGGAAGCACATGGCATGAACTTGAAGGCGCTGGCATCTCAAGAAATGTTATGTTATTCTAAAGACAATGTTTTATGTTTAAATAATTTGAACGACCGTTAAGACAAGAAAGGATGATTATGTAATATAATGGTTTGAATGTTTTAATATTCTGTGAATGTTTTTATTAACTCTGATATTATAAACTGTGTTTATGAGTAAATCCAACGTCAAAAGTAGGGCACCGGTATCGGGGCCTTACAAGTGAATACCAGTGATGAACTTCCAAAACCCACAAATCCCACCTAAAGGTCAAGGGAAAATGAAGAGAAAAATGATTATTACTAAAATTCAAGTCTGTCTTTTCCAATTACATAAGAAAGATATAAATAGACATTCTAATACGATATGGGCCCAAAAAAGGCCATGGGCCATACACAAACCCAAAAATAAAAAGACAAAAACCGACAAAAAAACAATAAAAGGCCCATAACTTTATTTAGAATGCGTTTTAGGCTTCGAACAGGGGCCAAACCGCCGTAGGCGTTTGCCATAACGTGCTCCTCGTCTCAAGCTTTGATTTGACTGGTAATGGGCCTGAAATGGAGCTTTGTGGGCCAAGTTATGCCCGTTTTTGTGGGCCACCTTTTGTAGTGCGATCTTGGACCTCCAGAAGCATAATAGCCTGGTCTTCAACACTTGGGCCCACATCAATATGCAAAGGCTTGCCTTAGGATGACATTAACACCCAAATCAACCAAAGTTGAATAAGGGTAAAATTAAAACATATATATAATATATATAAAAGACTAATACAAACTGAAAACATCTCAAAATATTACTCAAATCGGATTGAAAATCAAACAATTGTTTTGTTTGACTTTTAAAGCCAACTTAGGCAAGAACACTTAGAATGCTTATCAAATAAAAAAAATTAGAGAGAAAGGGAATGATAAGCAGCCAAGAAATGAAGTTAATAGCTTTTATTATAGAGAGAAATACTAGGGGTAAGTTTTGGATGATGACAAGACTTAACCAATAGAATTATATGTAAAAGTGTTTATTGGTTGGTTTTGAATTTAACTAAATAAAATAATTAATTAAAATAAAATCTGATTTAGAGGTTGGGGAAAAGTTTGGGTTTTGCCAAAAATTGTAATATTCGTTAATTTTTAAATCCAGAAATTCGAACTCGTTTATGTCATCAATTTATAGTTTCTTTTTTTATATTATAAAACTTAAATACCAATTTTTAAGTTTTAATAAAGTATCTTAATATTTATAAAAGTTTTAACACAGTTAAAACCAAACTCCAAAGTGCAGGGACCATTATGCAATGTTCTAAAAACAAAACAAATCAAACCTAGCCCTCACCCCCTTCTTCCCCGCGATTTTCCACGGCTCCGGCCGATCTTAAATACCATAAAACTAGCGTCAAAACGCAATTAAAAGCTCGTAAATTCTATATAATGTAACGAAAAACAACAATCAACAATAATAATAGTATAATTATACCAGGTTTCAAAATCAAGCACTCATTCTTAGTAAAATGAGTTGAAAAATCTTTATCACAGATTTGAGACACGCTCAACAAACTGTGCTTCAATTCTGGAACAAAATTAACATTTTCGAATTTTAGAACACCGTTACTTACAGTACCCTTCTGAGTGATCTTCCTCTTTTCTCCTCCTGCAAAGGACACATATCCACCATTAAATGTTTGAATGTCGTGTAGTTGGGAAATATCTCCTATCATGTTCCTGGAACAGCCACTATCAACATACCAGGGTGTCACACCCCGACCAAAGGTGGCGGAACATGCCGAGGTGTAACGATTGCCCATAAGCACATGACACTATTAAAGCGACAATATTTAAAAAAAATCATTTCATTTCAGAACATCGAAAATGTCACATAACAATATTCATAATAAGTCATAACAAAATATAACAAAATATAGCAAATCAAATATTGTTTATTTTTGCTAATATCCTAAAGGTATTTGTGACGTTTTCTTCAAGCATCCATAATCAACCAAGATGTAAACTTGTAACATTTCATAAAATAAATTTTGTCAACACAAAGGTTGGTGAGCAATTCATAGTTTTGAACAATATGTATGTAATAAGAAAAGCCATAATATTGTATACAAAACAACAAATTGTTAGGTTTTAACAAGATTATCAAAGTGATAAAATCCCTATTTTGCCAAAAAACGCAGCGGATATAAAAGTTTTAAATCTTGTTAATATGATATGTATAAAACCAATTTTAAACATGCAAAACCCAAACCCGGATCCAAATACGAATTACACACTATCAAATACATGCATGTCACTATAAGTCCATGCATGTTACTACTACCTTTAAATATGACAAAACCGGGTGAAAGAGATGATGATTGAAAGGTAAGAACTTGAATATGGAAGCTCCTCAAGCTAGCATACCCCAAGCTTCAACAACACACCACTTCTAGCTAGGATTTGCATTTGAAATTTTCTACTTCTTTTCTTGGAAATTATGTGTATTATGAAAGAATGAAAGAGAAAGACTTGGTTTTATTTAAAGGCATCTTTCTCTCCACCAATAATAACCATTGCATGTCTCCACTCACCTTGCATGTCTCCACTCAAACATATAATAATATTACATTTGAAAGAGTTATTATCTTTTTTCTTTTATAAAACTTTAAACATATATATATATATATATATATATATATATATATATATATATCCATACATATATACTCCTATAAGTTTATAACTTATAACTTATAAAACCTATTATATGTTAAGAGACATGCTTGGTTATTATTATTCACATATTGTTATTTAACCAACTTAAATAACACTATGTAATGTTCTTTCATAAAACATAAATCATCCATATGATTTGTTTATTACACAAGTACATTTTATTTAGAAACCCCTTTCCAAATAACTCAAGTGTTAATATTCATTTGTTATGATCACATCATATAAGAACGAGTATTATCGGTGTTTGTCTAGCTTGTTATTGGGTATGACCCGACTTGGATCATAACGTACTAGCCACATCAATTTAATATGTCTCTTGGGCAGACCGAGTCCAACAATCTCCTACTTGCACAAGATACATAGAAGATTGATGCAAGTAGCAAATACCGCCTAACTACGGTTTACTACCCCTAATACGTATGACGAAGTGCCATTCAATAACATCATCCCTTTCAAGTCCCATACTTGAAAATGATTTAGGTGAAACTATCATTTATCCATTTGCCACAAATGTCATGTTAAATCCAGAGACACAGAGTGATCATTCTCTGTTGATTTAACTTGTCAGGTCTTAGACATTTAACTCTCAACGAATAAGAGGGACAAATCCCATATTGACTACATACGTTTCTCACTATCACCTTGTACTATACTTGAGCTTAGCCTTATGTACTGACATATTTCAGAGCAGCGAAGAACTAAGTCAAAGCATAATAGTCGATGAATATCAAGACCCAATATGTATCTCAGGTCGGAGGATACTATGAAGTTCGCCTTTACTCAAATTTACTTATGATCACAAATCCCAAGGATTCCATGCAGTAAAATTGAGAGCGGGTCAGTCCAATATTTATCCCATAAATATCTATGAACCTTGGCAGCAACCCTTTGCTATATTCATACCTTATGAATATCTACCAATCCAAGTTCATAATAGTCATACTTTCACATTTGTTCCCACAAATATGAACGACTACGGACGTTTAGAATAATTCAAATTATTCACGGATTTAAACATACTAAAATGGAACATAACTCAAGAACATGACCATAACCAAAACCATATGATTGACTTAAAATAAAATTGTTCCAATATCCAAATACAAATTTTGATCAAATCCAATCACTAGACTATCGAAGTCCTAAGGCGCAAGTATGACTCTCATGCTTCGGCCTTTCAAGGAGTTTCGTGAGTGGGACCGCAATGTTTTGATCAGTGTGAACTTTGCGAATACATATCTTTCCCTTTTCAACTTCATCCCTTATGTAGTTGAATCTCCGCTCAATGTGCCTAGTCTTTTGATGTGCGCGGGGTTCCTTGATTTGAGCAATCGCACCCTCGTTGTCACAAAAGATCTCTAGAGGGTCCTGAATGGTACGAACCACTCCTAGATCGGCAATGAACTTTCTAATCCATGCAGCTTCTTGAGCTGCCAGGGAGGGGCGATGTATTCAGATTCAGTGGTGGATAAAGCTACCATATCTTGTTTTGCACTCTTCCATGAGACAGCACCACCATTGAGAACGAAAACGTATCCCGATTGTGATCGAGAATAATCTTGATCAGTTTGGAAACTCGCATCAGTGTAACCCTTTACAACGAGTTCCTCCTCATCAGAGCCATATATTAGAAACATATCCTTAGTCCTTCTAAGGTATTTCAATATGCTCTTAAAGCCATCTAATGGCTAGTTCCCGGATTTTGTTGGTATCGACTTGTCATGCTCAAGGCGCATGACACATCCGGTCTAATGCAAATCATGGCATACATGATGGATCCTATAGCAGATGCATATGGGATACCACTCATTTTGTCTTGCTCATCCTTTGAGCTTGGACATTGAGAAGCACTCAACATCGTTTCTCTTTGAATAGGTACCAAACCTTTCTTAGAGTTTTCCATCTTGAATCTTTTCAAGATCTTGTCAATGTATGCACTTTGATTCAAACCTATCAACTGCCTTGATCTATCCCTATAGATTCTTATTCCCAGAATATAGGCGGCTTCACCAAGATCCTTTATGGAAAAACAGCTTCCAAGCCAGGTTTTCACCTTCCAAGGTTGGAATGTCATTTCCAAACAGTAATATGTCATCGACATATAATACCAGAAAGGTTATGATGCTCCCACTAGCTTTCTTATACACACAAGCTTCATCAGCGTTTTTGATGAATCCAAATTTCTTAACTTCATCATCAAAACGGTGATTCCAACTTCTGGATGCTTGTTTCAATCTATAGATTGATTTCTTCAACTTGCATACTTTGTTAGGATGTTGTGGATCGACAAAACCTTCAGGCTGAACCATATAAACATCTTCATTAAGATGCCCATTTAGAAAAGCAGTTTTGACATCCATTTGCCATATCTCATAGTCATAATATGCGGCTATGGCAAACAATATCCTTATAGACTTTAACATCGCCAAGGGCGAGAAAGTTTCATCATAATCAACCCCTTGAGTTTGAGTGAAACCCTTTGCTACAATTCTAGCTTTATAAGTATCCAAGTTTCCATGCATATCAGTTTTCTTCTTGAAAACCCACTTACTTCCAACCAGCTTGGAATTTAGAGGTGGAGCAACCAAGTCCCATACTTGATTGTCATGCATGGATTGCATCTCAACATTCATGGCTTCTAGCCATTTGTCACAATCAGATTGCGACATTGCATCTCGGTATGTGGTGGGTTCATCCGAATCAACCACGTAGCATCCATCCATGAAAAATCCATATCTCTCAGGTGGGGTGCTAACTCTACCAGATTTGCGAATGTTTTGTGTGTTTTGATCAACCATTTGATCATCCTCAACAACCTCTTGTTGATTGCTAGTGTCAACCAAACGTGTATCGGCTTGTAGTTCTCGATCCTCTTCGAGTTCTACAGTTCTATCAGTTCCTTCCATAAGGAACCTTCTTTCCAAGAACTTAGCCTTTCGAGCTATAAACACTTTATGCTCGCTTGGATTGTAGAAATAATATCCCATCGAATCCGTGGGATATCCTACAAATATACACTTAGTGGATCGACATTCAAGTTTGTCAGGGGTGTAGATCTTAACATAAGCCTCACAACCCCATACCTTTAAATATGAAAATTTTGGAGCCTTTCCATGCCATATTTCAAAAGGTGTCCTATCCACTTTCTTGGTTGGTGCCATATTTAAAATACGGGCAGCAGAGATCACAGCGAAACCCCAAAATGATAGAGGTAATGAGCTTCTAGCCATCATGGATCGAACCATGTCCAATAAAGTTCGATTCCTCCTTTCGGACACACCATTATGTTGTGGTGTTCCAGGTGGAGTAAGTTGTGAGACAATCCCACAACTCCTTAGATGTTCTAGAAACGCATCATTGAGGTATTCACCTCCTCTATCGGAACGTAGTACTTTGATTGTTTTGTTGAGTTGATTTTGTACTTCATTTTGGAAGACTTTGAACATTTCAAAGGCCTCATTTTTGTGTCTTAACAAGAACACATACCCATAGCGACTATAATCGTTGGTAAAGGTAATGAAGTATCTTTCACCATTTCTTGTCACTGTCCTAAAAGGTCCACATACATCCGAATGTATGATACCTAATAAGTCTTTCGCCCTTTCATTTGTTCCATTAAAGGGTTCTTTGGTCATCTTTCCCAATAAACAAGATTCACATTCATCAAATGAATCAACATTTGATTTCAAAAGACCATTCTTTCTAAATGTATGAATACGATTCTTGTTTATGTGACCAAGACGACAATGCCAAAGAAAAGTATTACTCAAATCCATTTTGAGTCTTATGGTGTTAGCTTGGTACAACGAGTTATCAATGTATAAGTCATCATGAATTAATTCATAAATGCCATAAAACAGCATCGCTTTAAAATAAAAGACATTATCCATGAAAACATAATTACCATTATCAACAAACTTATAGTCATAACCAGATTGTCTTAATACAGAAACAGAGATAATATTCCTAGTCAAACTAGGGGAATATAAAATTTTTTTCAAAACAATTTCCAAACCATTTGGAAGCTTTAAAACATAATCTCCTCGGGCTTGGACGTCAACCTTTGCTCCATTGCCCATGAAGAGACTTATATCTCCTTTCTTCACCTCATTTCTTCTTTTGAACCCCTGCAATGAATTGCATATATGAGTTCCACATCCGGTATCCAATACCCATGTGTTAGAAGAAATAATATTAAGATCAATGTGAATCATGAAAGTTGTACCTGAGGTTTGCCCCGCATCCCTCTTAGCTTTCAACTCCTTGAGATAGGTCGGACAGTTTCTCATCCAATGACCTATCTCACCACAACCAAAGCACGGATCCTCAGCGCTAACCTTTAGCTTCTTTGGCTTTGGCTCCGCCTTTGCCTTTCCCTTGAACCCCTTCTTGACTTGCCCCTTACCAACGGCAACCTTTGCTTTTGGTTCCGGGTGATGCCTTTTCTTTGAGCCACCCTCATTGATCGCAAGAACGGGTAAAACCTTTTTATCCATGCCGGCCTCGGCTGTCTTAAGCATTGCGTGAAGCTCACCAATGCTTTTGTCCCATCCATTCATGTTGTAGTTCATGACGAATGTCTCAAACCTTTTAGTTAAGCCATTTAGGATTAAATCCGTGGCTAACTCTTTTGAGACGGGACAGTTAAGCCGTTCAAGCCGATCAATGTGGCTCTTCATCTTAAGTACATAAGATGAAACAGATTGGGTTTATTCCATATGACATGCATGAAGCGCTCGAACCGTTTCGAATCGCTCAACCCGAGCTTGAGTAAGGAACATTTCCTTAAGTTGGGTTATCATGTCATACGCCCCATGATTCTCGAAATCCTTTTGGATCTCGGGAATCATTGTTCCCAACATGAGGCAAGAAACTTGCACCGAATCCTCGGTGTATTTTAACCAATCCGCATAGGCATCCAAGTTATTGACATCGGGTTCATCGGGAATAAGATCGTCTAAAATATAAGACTTCTTTTCTTGCTTGAGAACAATTCTCAAGTTTCGATACCAATCCATGAAGTTGTTAAAGTTTAGACGATCCTTATCCAGAATGGATCTTAGTGATAGATTATGCACGTGTGGGATAATTGCGTTCGGTACGTTGTTTGCAGCCATCTAAAAGAATTTTAACAAAGTTCAAATTAGTATTTTCGATATTAATAAAATTTTAATCTTTAATACCCTTTAAATGTCTCCAAGACAATTATTGATTAAAATCTAGAACCCAACGTTTCATTCAAATAGTAGTTAGGTGACCTTTATCCTACTATTTGAATTAACAAGGTAGTCAACGTTTGACAATTGCAACCCTTTGCAACTTCTAGTTTTATGGGATCGGTTAAACATAATATGTTTAGTTGGTATGCTAAATCCCATCAACACCTTTGAACGCCATGTTAAGGTGATCCTATAGTCATGGTTTCAAATCAAGTCGTCCTACTTATACACACGTGTGAGTTTACTCATACAAGTGGTTAGGTGATCCTAATGCCAAAAGTACTTGTAAAATCACCTTAAGATCACAAGTTTTCTTAAAAGTGCTTAGGTGATCCTAACTCACTTTCAAGTCTACAAGTGACTTACGTGTCGTATAAAAGGATGGTGTTTAACTTATTTTTAAAAAGGGATTTTAGTTTTCTAAATTCTAGATTGGGAAACTATTTATTGTACCTTTCATTTGCATGCATTCAAATGTATGGTACTTAGTTGAAAAACCCATTTTCAAAGTTCCAATTAATAAAACCCATTTTTATTATGAAATCATTAGTTATTAATAAAACCAATTTTTATTACCTAATGATTTCTAAGGAATCAATTTTATGCTAGTTGATTTTAAGTTGTTAAGCAAACCATATTGCAAATAATAAGTAAATCAACCATGCAAGCATAAAATATACACAACCACAAGTTCATAACCATAGCCTCCTAATATTGACCACACTTGTTGACCGAAGACAAGTGTGTCAAAAAGTCTCTCCTAAGGGACCCAAAAGAACATGCACTTGTGTCGGTGAACTCCCACTTGATTCCGCATCCATATGCTCCAAGTGTTTACTCCCGGTGTTGTGGTCTTCATCATTTTATTTGGGCTTCCATCGATGCATCTTCTTTTACAAAATATATCCTAATACATTTTTCTAGTAAAAGAAAAACATCTAATCTACTTATTATTACAAGCCATATGAATGAATAAATAGATTACAAACCCAAATAAATATTATAACCAAATCGAATGAACAAACAACCAACACAATCATTCAACCAAACACAAGGCCATGGCTAGGTTATGAACATCTATTACACATCCAAATATGCAACAATACAAGACCAAAATGGTTCCCCTTTTTGCCTCAAAACTTTCGGCCAAAGCTTAAGCAAACCGAAAGTTTCGGGTTTTGTCCAAACAAACTAAAAAATCATCCAAATGACTTGGTTTTTCAAGATTACCACATGCATGTAAAGTATAACCTTGAAAAACCTTGGGGTAACCAAAACCCCAAAAAGTTTCGGCCAAATGGTGAAACCCACCATAAACCCGAAAAATTTTGGGTCTAATGAAGCATGCATTCGTATAAGCGGCTCTTGATGCCATTGTTAGGTTTTAACAAGATTATCAAAGTGATAAAATCCCTATTTAACCAAAAAACGCAGCGGATATAAAAGTTTTAAATCTTGTTAATATGATATGTATAAAACCAATTTTAAACATGCAAAACCCAAACCCGGATCCAAATACAAATTACACACTATCAAATACATGCATGTCACTATAAGTCCATGCATGTTACTACTACCTTTCAATATGACAAAACCGGGTGAAAGAGATGATGATTGAAAGGTAAGAACTTGAATATGGAAGCTCCTCAAGCTAGCATACCCCAAGCTTCAACAACACACCACTTCTAGCTAGGATTTGCACTTGAAAATTTTCTTCTTCTTTTCTTATGTTGGATGAAAATACCCAAGAGAGGAAGAGAGAAAAGTTTACTTGGAAATTATGTGTGTTATGAAAGAATGAAAGAGAAAGACTTGGTTTTATTTAAAGGCATCTTTCTCTCCACCAATAATAACCATTGCATGTCTCCACTCACCTTGCATGTCTCCACTCAAACATATAATAATATTACATTTGAAAGAGTTATTATCTTTTTTCTTTTATAAAACTTTAAACATATATATATATATATATCCATACATATATACTCTTATAAGTTTATAACTTATAACTTATAAAACCTATTATATGTTAAGAGACATGCTTGGTTATTATTATTCACATATTGTTATTTAACCAACTTAAATAACACTATGTAATGTTCTTTCATAAAACATAAATCATCCATATGATTTGTTTATTACACAAGTACATTTTATTTAGAAACCCCTTTCCAAATAACTCAAGTGTTAATATTCATTTGTTATGATCACATCATATATGAACGAATATTATCGGTGTTTGTCTAGCTTGTTATTGGGTATGACCCGACTTGGATCATAACGTACTAGCCACATCAATTTAATATGTCTCTTGGGCAGACCGAGTCCAACACAAATAAATAACAATAATTTGGATAATATGAGTTCGCTAATAAGAATACATTAGCGGCACCGTCTATAAGAGAATACCTAAATAGATTCGGATTTCATGAGGTCGTTAATAAGAATTCATTAACGGCACCATGCTATAAGAGAATACCATATAGTTCACGGATTTATAATTCAACCCTCCAAAAATGGTAAACACATAAGCATATAATCATGTAAGCATAGATCACCAAATCGAGCATTTATTTAAGTAAAGTATATAATAACGTTTGTGGTTTAAGGCTCAAATATAAAGCATTTAATTTGAATAAGTATGAAATGTCACCCCCAAAATAAAAGATAGAAAACGGGGGATGAATGTACTCACGTTCAAGTAATAAACTTGAAAAGTTGATAATTTGGAGATTTGCAGTTTTAGTCCCCGGAGTTCATATTAGGTGATTTTAACGCATTTTAAAGACCGAAAGGGATGTTTTCAAGACCCAACAAGTGTGAAACAATATTGTAACATAAATTCCATCATTTTGATTATTTCCAAAGTGTCGGTTTACAAAACAGGTCGATTTACATAATAAAAGTTTACAAAACGAATACTATTCGAGACCCGAAATTGACGAATGTCACAGTATCTACTACTTTAGAAAATTTCGTCCCGAAATTAAGATGAAGACGATGATGTAAACAAATGTGGATACTTCTCTTTCATAGTGTCTTCTCGTTCCCAAGTGAATTCAGACCACGCAGTGATTCCCATCGAACTTTGACTAACCGAATACGACTACGCTTGGTTTTCTTCTCGTTGCGATCCATGATCTCAACGGGTCATTCAACCATGATCATTGACTCATCGACATGTACTTCGTCGAGAGATATATGGATATTATCCTCGGCTAGGCACTTTTTAAGATTTGAAACATGGAATGTCGGATGAACACTGGCAAGTTCTTGCGGTAGTTCGAGTCGATAAGCTACCTTCCCAACGCGTTCAAGGATTTTAAAATGACCAACGAAACGAGGAGCTAGTTTACCCTTCTTTCCAAAACAGACTACCCCCCTTCCAAGGAGATACTTTTAGAAGGACAAGATTGTCAACATTAAATTAGATTGGTTTTCGCTGTTTGTCGGCGTAACTCTTTTGACGACTTCTAGCGGCTAAGAGGTTCTTACGGATTTGATCAATCACATTGGTAGCTTCTTGGACCATTTCGGGTCCCGTGATTTGAGCTTCACCGATTTCGTTACAACTAATCGGAGATCGACATTTACGACCGTAAAGAGCTTGAAAAGGAGCCATATCAATGCTAGAATGATAACTATTGTTATATGAGAACTCGATGAACGGAATGTGAGAATCCCAATTCCCACCGAAATCAAGAACACACGCTCGTAGCAATGTAACAACAACTTAATATGCACGAATTACACCCGTAACCGACCGAAATTTCATCAAAATCCATTAACAAGCAATGAACGCTAAACATTCCAATTAAACCTATATATAGCATCTAAACTAGTCCACAACATCAGTTGACACTGAAATACTCTTAATATCTGATAATTAATCGTCAAAGTTTCTTCGGCCAAACTTCGATCACCCTCAATCTGAAACTTTTCCAGGTAATTTGTACATGCATTATGATCATTTCAAGTCGTAGAAGAAAACCCTTAATCTAATTTGAGCAAACATGGAACAATTTAACATATTGAAACCTAGGGTTTTTGAATGAAGAAGATGAAGTTAAATGTTTATGTATATATATATATATATATATATATATATTAGTATTTAATCTTTTAACAAATTAACAAACTGGTCCAGTGGTTAAGTCACTTGTATACCACGACGAGGACATGGGTTCGAACACAGGTCAGAGCATTTATTCTTATTTTAATCTCTTTTAAACCTTTTTCTTAATTATTAAAAATCAAATAAAAATTAATAAAAATCAAATAAAATTAAGTTAGATAATATTATTATAAATTATATTTCATTTTTTCACCTAAAACCAAACTTTGTTTTCATTAAGTTCCTGAAACTCGCTTAATATTATATTAGTACTTATCATTTTGTTAACTTTACAAATATTTAAATAACTGTTTATGAGATAAAAACTTGACCGATAAAACTGTATTCCTCAAATATTTTAAATCTCGTTTTAGTGACAAACTAAGGCCATGTGTAGTTAAAATACCTCACACTTGGGCATTTGCGCCACGTGGCGCCTAGTTAGAGTTTTTGCTTTTTGAAAAAAGAGGGTGTAGTCAAAATTTCCACCACCCTTGGGCATTTTGTGCCATGTGTCGCTCAGTCACTTTTATATTTTTTTGATTTATTCATTAAATAATTAAATATTAAATTAAAAAAACTACATTAAAATAAAGCAAAATACATTAAATTTAAAAATAAAAACTACATTAAAATAAAAAAAGTACAATAAATTTAAAATTATAAATTACAATAATAATAAGACTAAATGTTGTATTTTTCCAAAAAATTATTTTGCCGAATTTTTTTAAGAGATTGGACTCTCGGGTGGTCTTCGAATAGCTCGTTTGTTAAAACCTCGATATCGTTGTCCAATTCCTTCCTTTTAAGTATTTCGACGGCGTCCAAATTTACTTGAAGACGTTGAGCTCCAAGGTCTTGTATACCTTTGAGTCGAATGTTCATTTCTTTAAAATGGCTTTCTATTTTGGCATTCAAATCCGTTGATGGCGACGACGCGACCCCTTCCCTTGCTTCTTCTACCCGACGGTCGAGGGATCTCGAAAACATCGGCATAGGCATGCTTGTCTTCATTGTCACTTAAGTTGATGTTTCGAGCACCGGACCTTGGCGTTTCTGGATTAACCGAAAACGATGTTTTAGACCTTTTGTTAGGCCAAAAACTTATGGTGCTGGCAGGCTTAACGGGGCACTACTTAGGGTGATACCTTAGTCGTTTTCAAGAGTTCATGAAATGGAAGTTCCCAGACCTATGTTGAGACTCTACCAACATCCTTTCAATGATATCCGCGTCAGAGACATCGCTACCCACGTTTCAACCATCGGAGAGTGAACCATATGATAAACCATGCATTTGGAGTTTATATTGGTCCATTTCGATATTACAGAATCTTTTTCCCGACGCGAGTATCCGCCAATTTCATGGAACAAGTCTTTAATTTTGTTCAAAAGTACGCACATTTCTTGATAGTTCGCTAAAAAAATAAAAACATTACAAGTTTAATGTTTATTCTAAAAAAATAAAAAACAACACATATTTTTTAAAAACTTAGAACATTCGGGATCTTCTGATACTGGGCACCACGCCCGAGCAAGTAGTTCATACTCATCGGTTTTCCATGGTACTGTTATCCTTTTAGTCCGAGGTTCACCGACGAGTTTCTTTGTGTGTTTTCTCTCACGTCCGCCTCCTCGTTGACTCGAACCGCCACGAGTCTCCGGGACGGGTTTTGACTCCGAGTTGGTTTGTGTCTCCGGCATCTTGTCATCGTCGGGTTTGGAACCGGAACCGGCCATCATGGTTGGGTTTTGGAAACCGAACATAATATTTGGGTTAGGGAATCCGGAACCTAGATATTGTATGTACGCAGTCATTTGCGTGTTGAAAGCATAACATGTTTTAGGGGTCAGTCTAGATGGGTTCGGTTGTGGATTATTTGGGTCGGGATTGTTTGCGTTGCCCTGTCGGGCGTATTGAGCAAAACTGAGCATTTTATTGTTGAACAGAAACATATTGGTTGGTGATATATATTTTGAATAACAAGATTGTTGTAGAGAATGACTAGAGAAAGTGTTTAAAAAATAAAGTTGGATTGTATTATTTATATGAAGTATTGTTGGAATTGTGTTAAAAAAAGAAAATATTTTTTTTATCAAACGGTTATATTTTTCAACGGTCAAAAATTGATCAAAATTTGTGCCTATATCGCGTTTTGTGGGAAACTCTTGGCCAAAAACACCAAGCCAAAAACCGGTGGTGGTGGGGTGGAGTGGGGTGGGGGGTGCCTCCGGCGTTTTTACTCCAAAACACCACAATTGGCATGGACTACAGATGATCTAACAAGTAAATAATATTAAATCGTTAAAATTCCGTTAAAGCTAAAATTAATATTTTAATATAAAATGCCATAAAATAATAAAAGATATTAAAAATAATACACAATCCTTAAAACAAGAGTATTTAACTTTTAGTTAACTTCATAACTAGCTAAAATAAGTTTATATCGTTCAAACTCGTATTAAATAAATAATATAATCCTCAATATAGTAGTTATCTTTACTATATATAATACACCAAACAAGGACAAATTAAGATGTTTTAAGTGATTTACAATTTCCAATGCATAAGGTACAAATGTAACAAAGGACAAAGTGGTTTTTTAAACACAATCTACACACGTTCATTTGATTTCAACAAATATAATTACAAGTTCGGTACCTCAGCAATAGTCCAATTTTGTTAATTTAAGAAATAATTACAACTTTCATCCCTCATGTTTACCCAAGTTTTACTCTAATTTTATTCTTTTTGGTTTTCTTGTTATATCTTTTATAAAATCCTGATTAAAACTAAATCTGAACATACCAATTTAACGAGCTTATTTTTATAGATGTGTCAATATAATAAATTTTAAAACAGATAGACGGCTTAAATTGTACAAGTCATTAATGCATGGACATAAGCATGAATGTACAAGTTAGGTTTACAACTAAAAATTAATTACAAGTATAGTACCTCAACTTTACTCAAATTTTATTATATTAAGGATTACTTACAACTTTGACACCTCATGTTTATATAAATATTATTTTCTTTTGATATGTTTTACAAAAATATGATTAAAGGTACTCAAATCATATAAATATCAAAATAATCAAGGCGAACTTGAGTTTAAGATTTTATCTTTAATTTCGAGTTAACCTGAGTCGGCTCGGTATGATGTTCGACTCGAGCTAGGCTTGGCTCGCTAACAACCTTTTAAGTGTTGTTTCACGCTACATCGTTCAGGCATCTGACTAGTTAATTAATATGCATTAAACCATTAAGAAATTCGCAAAAACTTAAAATTATATTATAATATTAAAATACATATTAAAATAGTGCAACATAACTAAAACTAATTTGTTCTAACTTTTATAATCATGTTAATTAGTCTTTAATTATTATATTTTGTTTATTTATAATTCGTGAGGTTCGATCGTTCATTTTCTTTAACGCGCTTTCGGTCGTCATTTCAAGTTTAGCTTTAATTTCAAAGGTGAGTTTTTCACACCCCTTTTTACGCTTTTACTTTTGGGGTAGCATATATATGCTAACAAAATACTTAGTTTTACTTCGCTTCGTATATTCAAACTACAATTCGTTATCATGCACTTGTGTGTTTACTTTCTTACTTTTTCAAAGAATACGTGCTCATGGTTCCTCAATAAGTATTATCATGCGCCCCCTTTGAACTAAGGACCTTGTTGTTATGAGTGGAAAAAGGACTCCCCCCCATCCGAGTACATTGGGTGTTACCAATTGAAAAAGACATTGCTTGCGCTATTACTACACTAAGTTTCATGGAATTGTATTTTTCAATGTATTTATATCAAACTTGTGTGAACTCACAAACTATTCAATTTATTGACTTTATTTTATATGTATGTTACGAGTACACTTATTATAGGATGAATTGGTGAAGACATTAGAATTAGGATATTCATATAATAGACAAAGTTGATGTTAGTTTTATTTCCTTCCATTGTATTTGTTTACTTGAACACTTGTGTATATGTGATTTAAATAAATTAATGATAATAATGTTATTTAATAGTGTCACATGTATTTTGAGCAATCTGTGTGTCACACTCAGGCGTTTCCGCTATAGTTGGGTGTTACAAAAATGGTCCTTGTACTTTGGTTTGGTTGGTTTCGAGCAATCTGTGTGTCACACTCAGGCGTTTCCGCTATAGTCGGGTGTTACAAAAATGGTCCTTGTACTTTGGTTTGGTTGGTTTCGAGCATAAAATAAATGAATTAAACAACGTAAAAGATATTAAAACAACACTATAAGTATGGGATATGATTATAACATGAATGACATTCTTTTAAAGGATCTAAAGTATAACAAAATTTAAAACGGGTTGGGTTTTTTGGTTTTTGAAAATGACGAATGTCACATAGAAACTCAGTAAGTCATAACAAATTGTCACAAAATGCAGGCATGCAAACGAACAAGATAAACACGAATAAGAGCATGTTCACGTTCATTTATTTAACTTTAAACGAACCTGAACACTTAGTCAGAAAAATATTTGTGTTCGTTTTTGTTTGTTTATAAAAGGAACACATTTGTGTTTGTTTGTGTTCATTCATTTAAAATCTAAAGGAACAGATCACATACATAAATGGACATAATTGAAGAAAGATAAATTATAAACAAATGAAAATGAATATAAACTAACATATGCAAACACACTTAAACAAACCCAAACGAACAAATATAAAACTCTAGTTTGAGACCCGTGTATTACACGGGGAATTAATGGAAATTATAATATTTAAACATTAAGCAAATACAATCAATAACACAATTATCATATTGTTAATACAATTCCAACTTACATTAAAATTACAGGAATTACAAAAGAAACATTACCAAAGTATTTTACAAATAAGAAAAAATTTGTTTGTATGCAAAATTTATGGTTGTATTGGTCAGATTACCTTGTTTATCAAGAATCAGAATCTTTAGCCCACACCTGTTTGTAACTCATGATAAGGTGACGTATAGTTGTCCATGTGAGAACACTGGTTCTTTTAAGTACAAACCAACCCTAGATAATGATTGACATTGGCTTTTGTTTATCGTCATCGTGAAACATACTGCAAGGGGGAATTGTCGTCTTTGAAATTTGTATGCTATTTTGTTGTCTGATGGAGTCAGTGGCGATCTATGGATCAAAACTCTATGACCAATGTTAGTTCCAGAAATATTTTTGGCTTCAACTACACGAGTACCTAAAGATATAATTTGTAGTCGAGTACCATTACGTAAGCCTTCTTTTTGGTTAAGATTTCTAATAAGCATAACAGGAACACCAACTTTAGCACAAGCTTGTGGTTTGGTAGTCCGGATATTCTTAGACCATTAAGCAATTCAGGCGAGTATAAAGCTGTATCAACAGTGTCATTGATGTATTCTGAACTACATATGGTATCTTAGCTTAAGTACTCGACTTCATCACCTGGAAAAAAACTTGAGCAAACTATCATTAATCTCATCAATAATTTCGTTTGTTGGTGCAAGTATGGCTCTATCCTGAAAGTAATGTTGGTTCTTGTAATTTTGTAGAATATTCGAGTATACAAAGTTAAAAAGTTTTGATATAGGATCAATAGAATTTTTTATATGCAGATCGTCAGGTATATCTATCATTACAACACCATCATTAGGACCGCCAACATTACCTTCACCTATATCTAAAAGCCATTTCGCAAATAATCTGGTTTCTTCAACATATGTTGATGGCCTATCTATAGTTAACCTTAGGTTTTTTGTTAATCTCAAGACATTGCATTCACTCCAAATGTAAGAAGAACATAGAGAGGCGTTTACTATATCTTGTCTAGTGCCCTTTTGAACTACAGGTAGGATTTGTCTAAAGTCTCCTCCAAATACAACAAGTTTTCCTCCAAATAGCAAATTAGAAGATAAAACATCTTTTAAAAACCTGTCTAGAGCTTGAAAGCCATGTTTGTGAGCCATTGGAGCTTCGTCCAAAATTATTAATTTGTTTTTTTCTAATAATTGCATGTGCCTGGATCTATGTAGCAAGTAGAATCCTCATTCAAATTTATCGGAATATGAAACATGGAATGTGTTGTGCAACCTTCGGTTAACAATAACGAAGCAATTCTACTTGAAGCAACAGTTAGGACGATTTCGCCTTTTGATCTTATGGTAGTTGATAAGGTCTTCAATAAGTACGTTTTACCTGTTCCACCATAACCATATACGAAGAACACACACCCTTTATTCTGACGAACAGACATCACTATATGTTCAAAAACATTTTTTTGCTCATGAGTAATTGAATTAAATAGAGTTTGGAACTCTACTTTTAGCAAGTTTTGATCGTATGACAACTCTTCATGAATCAAACTATTAGATGCAATGATATATACTCGGCATCAGGGAAAGGCATGGTTTGATATTTTCTTAAGCTCGAGTTGTTGCGCAGTAAGATTTTTTTAATCTCAAATAAAGTGAGGTTTTTGATTTGATCTTCAGTTAACAATAACTTTGTGAAAATTGCATAAAAAATTAATTTGATAATATTAATTACTATACATATAAATATAAAGATTGTAAAACTGACTTCCAAAATATTGATACCTGGTGACTTTAAAAGACGTTGTTGGTTGTAAAGAATGCCATCAGAAGCCATTTCCAAGTATTTATCCAGACATGCTCTGGTGTAGAAAGGCTGTCAGTTGACAACATTGTAGCGAACAGCGTGCGTACTCCGTGACCCAACAATGAATGGTTTGCCTCTTCAATTGCCTCAATGTATTCTTGATCGTCTTCTAACAATCCAAGAGAGTAACACGCGTCTCTAAATGAAGGTTGAAGATGACCGTTAACGGTACGGATTTCTTTGAACGATTTAGACCTTTAACTCTATTCAAAAGAATTCGTAAGAAGTACGCTTCCCAAGCAGCTGGAGACACGGCATGAATTCTCCCTATGGAAAATCCCGATTTTCTTGGTTTCCAACGAAGGGGTTGAATATGCCAAACAAATTCAGTGTGTAATTCATCATAAGTTAATTTACGCGCGTTAGCATACTTTTGGTTGCACTTCATCCAAACAGTAAACATGGAAGAGGAGACGCTTTCAACTTTATCCAAGACATTATCAAGATCATCATCCGCACCATAAACTACATGTTATTACCCTGGAAGATAGAAAGGTAGTCAGGTAACAGAAGGTATTCTGTAATAGACATCATAGCCGAAAATACGCCAGGCTGCCTCAGAAGTAGATAAATACCTACAATCATAAAATTGTTTGATCTCATAGACTTCTGGTTGTTCCACGTTTTCTTGTGTGTCGTTTTTGGAAAAATAAACAGTAGTTCGATCAGGTCCTTTGTTGATGTATTTAAACAAATACTTTATAGATGAAGCTTGATTGCACCATTCAACATTAATGTGTGCCTGATATCGTTTTAATAGGTTCTTGTTGTAGGGGCCCACTTCTGTTATCTAATTGAATGTCTCCTTTTTTGAAAAAAATGACCATAATCGTGTCTTCTATACATGGGATAACATTGTGAATCAACAGATGTTGCCTCACGAAAGTTCTTTGGAAAACTTTTTGAACATTTGTTGTCAAACATGCACGAGCAGGTCGGATTATGGACACCACATGGACCGTGAATCATCAAATCATTTACAAGGTTATATAATTTAGGGTCTTCATTCTTGTCAGGAATCTCGTCAGAAGTAAAAGGATCAACGTGTTCTACATCGGGAAGCTTATGATCGGCATGCTTAAATAAGCATATGTGAGCATGAGGCAAACCATGCTTTTGAAATTCGATTGTATAAACAACTGCATAAAAAGTTTTGTTTATAAATAAAAATATTAATGGGTTTAAGTTATATGTTTCTATCAAAACCTTAATAATCTTATATTATAAAATACGATGAAAGATTCATATGTAAAGTATTCACACCTGCTTGTACTTTGCCAAGGACCGCTTTATCCTTCAATTATTTTAAGAGTGAGTCAAGCTTGATTTTAAACAAGCCGCACAAGATGTCGGGTCTATCTTCTGAATTAAGAGTGCTGTCTTTAAGAAATCTTGTCACTTCAGGCCACTTTGGATTGCACGTTACTGTTTGTAAGTCCCGAATCTGGATCACTACACCTACGATATCAACAAACCAAGTATTAGTGCGGAAATCTAATACTCAATGACTTAAGAACCCGTACAAACACAAACACGAGACACGAGCAATGCTTCAAAACACACGTATTGTATTTTACGTCGGGTGCTTAAGCACGATTACAACCTCGTCTAGTGAAACACATAGACGGCTAACAGACAACCAAACGAACAACCCTTAACCCTATACAAAGTATGCTATATATACAGGGAACCAAAACAACTAGCCCAATATCTAACCAAAATCCCACCAAGATCCCAAGGGATCTCAGTTTACATATGTAGCCCGTAGCCCAAGACCATATTACAAACTAAACCCAAACACAAGTAGAATAAGTACAAACCACTCTAATCTAGGCCCAACAATCTCCCCCTTGGTTTGTATCTTGGTCTTCAATCATGCTCCATGTAGTCAATATCAACATCTTTCAACGCGCCAGCCCAAAACTTGCACCTGATAATAGAGGCCGCCATGCTTGTGTATTCTTTTGCAGCCGCTCCAAAGATCAGGTCAGCTATTATCTGGAACGAGCTGAGAGTCTTGATATCCCTTTATCCAAACTTTAACAAATCCCTTGGATCAACAAATCTGTATTGCCCTTTTCCCTTCTCTAGTATGACAACAACAGTGGCAGTTTCACTATCATACATCCAGAACCTCATGTTTTCCAATGTGACATCTGGAATCGCATCAGGTACAGGAATGTGAGTGGCCTTGTTTGTAGCAGGCCACATGATGTTGACCATTTTTTTCCCTGTCTTTGGATCCTTGACCCCCTTTGCTTTCTTCAGAAAGGACTCTGCGGTAGTCATGTTTGGAAAGCCTCTATCAACTTGACTTCTCAGAAAATTCCAAAAATCAATACCACGTTTATCATTAGTTGGGTTGGTGAAGGGAGAATTTATCAGGTCACGAAGATCCACTTTAGTCAACGATCCAAAATCTTACATCTACTTATAGTACTCAGTTGCCCCGGACTTCCTCTTAATCCACCACATGTTCTTTTCAGCATCGGAACCCCATGACACAACTCCCGAACGATCACCATATTTATCTGAGAAGCCTTTAGGAAAAGTGACAATGAATCTGTCTGGATGATCTGATGATTGGACATTTTGATTTGAGTTTTTCATCACCAGCAACTTTTTCTGAACTCTATCAGATTTTCTTTGGAGATTGGTGGGGCATCCATATACTGTTTCAATGTCTCATAATCATCCATGTTCTCTACTGGGCGAGTCATAGAGCCACCACCTTGATCAACGTTGGGTACCTTATCAGTACTACTTCTGAACTCATCTCCAAACTTTTGAACAAGTTTTTGTTGGAGATTAAGATAGATAGAAGTTAGTCCTCCCATACTAGATTGAAGCTCTTTAATCTTGGAATCTTTATTAGTGTTGATGGCTTCCAATTCTTGTATACGTACATATTTAACAACACAATCTTGTTCGAGCTCAAAGACTCGACGTTGGAGAGCTTGAATGTCAACCGGAGCATCTTCTAGTACAATACCCTTGCCTTTGTTCTGCATAAATTTTTCTTGCATGGCCAGAATCTGGGCAACCTTATCAAGAACATTCGAACTAGACTGACCTTGATTTTCAGGGCCTGATGAGCTAGATGGAGCAGCATTGAATGGTGTGTCAGCCTCATCCGTGTGTGGAATATCTGATTCAAAATCAAAATCACGAGCAAAGTCATCAAACGCCTGATATTGAATCAGTGGCTCAGCAGTGGATGTACTTGGTTCAACTTGAGTTTGTTGTTTTGGGCTATTGGTTGCAATTGTTGTTGGTGTTGTGGTTGTTTCCTGTTCACTGACCAGCACGCCAGGCCTCAGATCTTTCTTCCTACGTTTGCGTGGAACGAGGTCTGCTTCTGGCTCTTTAGTCAAATCTTCTTCAATGTTTTTAGCAGCTGTCTGAGGAGGCTTCAGAGCAGTTGACTGAAGTTGTTCTTTGAAACTTTCAAAGTCTTCTAAATCCTGGGCACTTGGAACGGTCTCCAAGTTACGATGTTCTGTCTCTTCATCCTCATCATCAGAAATCTCAAAAGTCACAGCATGTGGTTGAACTGGTGCCACATGCTCATCAGCAACTTGAGCTATAATTGGCTCAGCTTCTGTTTTAGCAAATCGTCCAAATTTCACCAGAGCATTGAAGCCATGATATACGATCTTGGATCCTTTCTTGGACTGTTTCATTAACCCAAAGGTGTTGGGTCCCATTGACTTCATATCAAAAGTATCGACAGATTTGACGAGGTCGGTTTAATGAGATTCGAAGATCATCTGCAGAAATCTTGGATACATAAGGAAAATCTCCTTCTTCTTCCCTTTCAGATTGCTCATCATTTCATTAAAAAAACTTGGAATAATCAGAATTCCAATCCATGATCAGAGCAGTGACAACAGACATATGGGCATGGCTTATTTTGTGAGACCCTCCCATTCTACCCGACACACATGTGAAAAACGTGTGTATCAAAAATCTCTAGTAGGGGTGAAATAACTTCTTGATTGCCGGAGGATAAGTACCCACGTAGCCCATCCTGGTGAGAATCTCAGTAACAGCTGCAGTAGAATATTCTGTCGGGTAATCAGGTTGATCACCAAACAGCATCACTTCCCTGATGATAGCCTCTGTGACACAGACGGGCTTCTTTTGAACTTTGAAATCTATAGACACGACTCCATCTTGTCCTCGTTGGTTGATTGAGGCATTGTTCCAAAACTCCGTGACCATCTTCTTGCATATGACAGGATTTTCTCGTAGTGCGTGAGAAATTCTGTAAGTGTTGAGGCCGACGATCATAGACTTGAATTCCTTGTGAGTTAGTGGTGGATCATACAAGTGTCCAGCAATATTATGTGTATCAATAAATTATAATGGAGTTTGATCAGCCATTACTGCAACAAGCGAATCAAGTTAGTAACTATAAACTCATTAGATGATTTGTGCTTTAAGATTAAAGAATTGGCCCAATAATTCAATAGATGGCCCATAAGAACATAATAACAATATTGGTTAAGCACAACAGTAAGTTTTAAGTCCACACAGGGAGATCTCGGTCAAGGAAGTGTTCTCTGTCAATATTTGAGTTTTCGGTCAACAAAATTCAACCGAGAACAAGAGTTCTCGGTCAACATCTAACCGAGAATAGGAGTTCTCGGTCAAGTCTAGGTGATCTCAGTCAACGAAAGTCAACCGAGAACACCTTGACAGCTGTGGACAGAGAACCCTTTGGGTTCCTTATTGGGATGTTTGTTGTCTTCTCCAATTCACCGAGATCTCCATTAAACCTACAACAAATCCATCTTGATTTACAGATTTGCAACTGAAATCCTCCATTAAACCCTAAGATATCAACCGATATATCTAATTGCTTATCCTAATAACCCATGTTTCCACTTTGTCCAAAACATTTGGCTATTCATGTGTCAATTTCTTCAAGACACATGTTTCAGAGAGATTATATTTGAGCCTATGCTCATTTACCTGTGAGACAACAAACACAAATTAGTATCGCAACTCAATAAGTTTAAGCAAGAAGGGTTTTCAGCTGAAAGATAATTTGGGAGAGAAACAAGAAATTTTAATGAATGGGAAATAAACGGAGGCTGAGATGTATTTATATCTCAGCGCACATGGGCCAAGAACCCTAAATGGGCTCAAATCAGACAAACAGCCCAAAAACATATTAAACCAAATGAGACATACAAACCAAACACATATTAACCCAGAAGAGACATACAGCCCAAACCTTTTAAACACAAATTTCAAGTGACCTATTTAAATCACATGTTTCGAGGAGAGTAGTTTCGGGATAAAACACACAAAACAAAATAAATTAAAAGAACTTAAATAAAATAAATATAAATCAACGTACAAAAGAACTCCCTTGAATATTGTAAGATGGGGATCAAATTTCGGTTTCTGTAAAAACGCCGTCTTTTTATGAAAAAATCCGAACATGGAATCATATCATTTAAGAGGCTGTCACTAGGATTCATGTTCAGCGTTATTATGACATAGAGAAGCAGGTTGATAGCAGGTAAAACAAACTTAGCATGATTTTCATGGTATCAGTGATATGGATTAGGTTCAGTTCGGCATAAAGCTTAGATGGACATCACTCATGGACCTGTGATGCCTCCTATCTCTTCTCAAAGTGTATTTGGCTTTCCCCATATCACCCCAATTTGACTCCAACCCCCTAGTGCTTGATCAAAAGATTTTTATACATACATAAAAGAGTTTAAGCTTTAAGGTTGAACGTTGGACTTACAAGCCAGTGAACTGACAAGCCTTTCATTTGAGACATGACAGGACTTACTTGAGTGCCCCCATCTATGTAGTTCTCGTTTGACCCTTTAAGCTTTTAAAACATTTAAAACAAAGACTTTAACACGATAAAATAAACTCTTTCGTTGATTTTTTTTAACAATAGCTTAATAACACAATATTTTTGGTGATCAAGACACTAACGGGCTCGTGTATGACTGGGTAATTGCTTTTCTGTCTATCCTTCGAAGAGATGTATAGGGAGACATGCACATTTCTTCAAAATGACTCTCCACAGTAAGTTTAGCAAATTTAGTTTATATAACTTCAACTTTTACGCATCATGGAAAGCTACCATGCAAATCAATGACCGTTCTAGAGCTTAATAACTTCACCCGTTAGGCACACAAACACAATTTAACTATCATTTTCCAAAGGTTGGATCAATTTTCATTTAAAAATATTTTGAAGCTTCTAAAAGGCTGTTAACTGAATAATAATATCACTTCCCCGGGAGTTACATAAAACACACGTGTTAAGAATTCAGTCACCCCGATCACGTTAAGCTTTCAGGTAAATGGCTATCCAGTATAGCCACAAGTGGTTAACCGGACCAAACACATATGAAAATACATGTCCTTCCAGCTCAGATTTACCGACATAATTTTAAGTGAAAGAATACGAAACACAAAACACATCATAATCGCCCCGGGTGCTTTCAGTCTTTAGGTAAATGGCTATCCTGTGACTATACGAGTAGAACACCGGACCAACCATATACAAGTATATGTTCGTCAAACTTGAGCAACCGACATAATTTTAAGCGAGAATGAATCTCGAAAAACATATAAACATTTTTTTAATAATAAAAACCAACGCACACACACTATTTTTGACCTTTTTGACATTTTTGACCTTTTTGATTTTTCTCCCCCTAAATTTGTGCAAAATTAAACAAATATGTACAAATTTATACCCAAAAAAACTCAATCCTTGAAACGAAGCATTTTAAGAAAACTCACAAGCACATTAAATTTGGTTGTTCCGACCGATTTTGTAAATAAGTCCGCCACATTGTTGTCAGTGTGAACTTGTTCAAGGTGAATCTGTTTTCGATCGAAACAGTCACGAATAAAATGAATTTTAATATCGATGTGCTTGGTTTTAGAGTGCTGAACAGGATTTTTCACAATGGCAATGGCAGCACCATTATCACAAAAAATAGGAGTATCAAGAAATTCCAAACCGTAATCCAGCAGTTGGTTTTGCATCAAGATAACCTGAGAACAACAAGCTGATGCGGCAACATATTCCTCTTCAGCGGTTGAGGTGGACACCGTCTGTTGTTTCTTACACTGCCATGAAATTAGACGATCTCCTAAGAACTGGCATCCAGCGGATGTGGATTTCCTGTCAATGTCATGTCCACCATAATTGCTATCAGCAAAAGCATAAAGATCAAATTCTGATTGTTTGGGATACCAAATACCTAACTTCGGTTGTCTCTTCAGATATCTAAAAATACATTTAACAGCAATTAAATGAGAGAGTTTAGGATTAGCCTGGAAACGAGCACATTGGCAAACTGCAAACATGATGTCAGGACGAGGACTGGCTGTGAGGTACATCAGAGACCCGATCATCGATCGATAGTACGTTTGATCTACGGGACTCCTTTCAGGATCAGATGACAGTAAAGGCCTTTCTGCCATGGGAGTGTTGGCACTCTTGGAATCTTGAAGTTCAAACTTGCCAGCATATCCTCAACATACTTCCCTTGATGTAGTAAGATTCCTGCCAAACTTTGGCAAACCTGTAACCCCATAAATATTGTCATTTCACCCAACGAGCTCATTTAAAATCTTTTCTTCATTACAACTTCAAATTCTATGCACAACTCAGTGTTGGTGGATCCAAAACTAATGTCATCTACATAGATCTGGAATAAACTCAAATCTTTTCCGACAGTTTTCCGGAACAAGGTTTGATCAATGGTTCCTCGCTTGTACCATGATCTAGAAGATGTGCAGTCAGAGTAGCATACCACGCATGGGGAGCCTGATGTAACCCATAAAGTGCCTTATCTAGCTTGTATATATGATTTGGTTTCTTAGAGTCAACAAAACCTGGTGGTTGATCCACATAAATCTCTTCTTTGACTTCACCATGCAGAAAAGCGGTTTTGACATCCATGTGATACACTGTGAATCCCATGAATGATGCATAGGCCAGAAAAATTCTAATGGCCTTAAGTCTAGCCACTGGGGCATAAACTTCAGTGTAATCTAGTCCCTCAACCTGACGAAAACCACGAACTACTAACTGTGCCTTGTTCCGAACAATAACCCCGGTGTCGTCTTGCTTGTTTCGGAAAACCCATCTTGTATCAAGTGCTTTATTTCTTTTTGGTAACTTAAACAATATCCAAACCTTCAACTTATCAAACTGATTCAACTCTTCGTGCATAGCATCAACCCTACTGGGTTCTTGAAGTGCCATTTCTACCGTCTTTGGCTCAATTTGAGAAATGAAACAAGAGAACATACATCTATTTATGTGTACAGTCTGACTTCTGGTGGACACGCCCGTTTCAAGAGGACCTATGACATTTTCAATTGGATGATTTTTCTGAATTCTTGATGGAATTAACTGATCAGAAACATCACTGGTAGATTGTAAGTTAGACAGGTTCTCATTAGCATCAACAATAGGATTCTTCCATCCAGATATCGTTGTACTGTGAGAGTACGAGGTGCTGGAGACATATTCATTTGGAATGACATCGGGAAACAGTGTGCTCCCGAAGATCTGACGGATGGAACTCTCCCCCTCAACTGTAGCAGCATCTTCAAACGAGTTCGGCGAGCTTTCAGTTTCTAGAGTTTCTTTTGGTTGAGCGTTGGTTGCGGGTGAGTCATTATTTAATTCAGTGACATCATCATCCAGAAATTGAGAGATGTGAGATACTGCTTGTGGGTCATATTCTGCAGCTTCCACGGTAGGACCACCTAAAGGTTCTGTGTTGAGGACTGGAAACACAATAAATGGTTTGAAGAGTTCATTATAATCAAATAACCAGTCCGGACCGACACGAGCATCAGTCTCATTTTATTCCAGCCAACAAACCACATATGACTCTAGAATCTGCTTGGTTGACTTGTTGTATACCCTGTAAGTTGTATTGTCCGCATAACCAACAAAATAACACTCGTCAACTGTGGCCCCAAATTTTGGAGTGGACTCGAGATTCAATAGTGTGCAGGGACACCCAAAAGCTCTGAAATGTGCAACAGTGGGTTTGTGACCATAAACAATCTCATATGGAGTCTTTATTTTGGATTTGTTAATTATCACCCGATTCTGAACATAACAGGCCGTATTAAAAGCTTCTGCCCAGAAAACAGTGGTAGTTTAGAATCACACAACATTGTCCTTGCCGCTTCGATAAGAGTTCTGTTTCTTCTTTCAGCTACACAATTTTGTTGTGGTGTTCTTACGACGCTATACTGACGTAACACCCCCTTTTCTGAATAGAAATGATTCAATGATGCATTCTTGAACTCCTTTCCATTATCACAACGAATTCCCTTCAGCATCAGATTTAGTTGGTTCTCCTTGAGCACCACAAACTTCTTGATTAAATCTGCAGTTTTATTCTTATTTGACAAGAAAAACACCCAAGTGAAACGTTAGTAGTCATTAGTAATAACAAGACAATAAGAGCTACGAGAAAGATCAAGACATGGACTGGTCCAAAAAGATCCATATGAAGCAATTGAAAAACAGATGAGATAGTATTGATCAACTTCGGCTTATGAGTTTTTCGATGATGTTTACCCAAAGCACAAGCCACGCATTTTTCAATAGTTACAAAATCCTTAATGGGTAGACCACGTACCAAAACAATTTTAGCAAGATGATTAAGGTTTTTAGAATTTGCATGACCAAGACGACGATGCCACAACATGGCGTTATGTTCAGACACTTTTGAAAACAAACATTTTATTTCATCAGGAACATTTTTGTTCATGTCGATCACATAAGCATTATCTTTTCGTTGTGATCGAACAAGAATCCAGTCTTCCGGTATAATTATACCAGGTTTCAGAATCAGACACTCTTTCTTAGTAAAATGAGTCGAAAACTCTTTATCACAAATTTGTGACACGCTCAAAAGACTGTGTTTCAACTCTGGAACAAAGTTAACATTTTCAAATTTTAAAACACCGTTACTTACAGTACCCTTCTGAGTGATCTTTCCCTTTTCTCCTCTCGCAAAAGACACATACCCACCATTAAATGTCTGAATGTCGTGTAGTTGGGTAATGTCTCCTGTCATGTGCCTGGAACAGCCACTATCAACATACCAAGGTCTGACGATATTCCTCCATAGCTATCCTTGCACAAAATGCTGGATCAGTTAGATTTTGGTACCCAGTCCATAGTTACACTGGGTGACCCTGACTTGTCTAAAGTAGTCACGGGTTGCAATGAAATATCCATTTGATCGTCAAACGTAGATTTTCCAGATTCTTTTGCCGAGGATTTAGGCAATCATTTATGTCTGTATGATTTGGCATTATAAGTACGAATGGTTGTCGTAACCTCCGGTGTTTTGGATTTGGAAGAAGACGAATTTGCCTTTTTTTTTCTATTTTGGTTTAGATTTAGTGTTTATATTTGAATTTGAAGCACCTTTTCTAACCCTTTCACGAAACATGTTAGGTTTGGTCTGATGAGGACGAAACCTGCCAGATTTGTTTCGATTCCAATCATCGTCTGAGGAACTAGCCTGGTTATGCCTGAATCTCAGCCTGTACGAGTTATGAGGCATATGGGGCATATTCCTCTGATAAAATCCATAATAAGGAACATATAGACGATGTGGAAAATTTCTACTATATGACCAGGAGTGCCACAATTAAAACAGGTTTGACGTTTTATGTAAAAATTATTTTGGGCGACTCCTCGTTTGGATTGGTTGTGTGGACCAGTTCTCTTAAAACTGCGAGGACCATTTTTAACATCCTTGAGTTTATCACCTTGTTTGTCATTAGAGCATCCCACTTTGACAAATTTAGGTGGTACGTATTTTTTGGAAATTTTTGAATTTTTAGTCTTATTAGAAACCACATTATTCGAATTCAAAGTTTCAACAGAATCAACCACACAAAAATCTTTTCTCTTTAAAACAAAGCCCACACAAATAGTCAGAATAGCAGAATTCAAAATAAGAAGTTTTAAAGAAACATCAGAAACAGTGTCATTATCAAATTCAAAACAAGGGTCGTCATCCTCATCAGTCCATTCCTTCACAATTACTTTTTCTGCACATGAAGTAGACACATTAGAATCGTTCATATCTGAGGTGGACGGACCAGCATTCATGGAACTTGTTCCATCACCTTTGTCTTGTTTACCGTACTTCATGTCCTTTACCTTTTCCTCATGTTCTTTGGTAACTGGGATACGGACATAATTGTGGTTGTAGGGTGGGGGAACTTGACTGAATCCTATTCCCTCACCTTCATTTTCTTTCCACCATAATTGATTTTCAATCATTGAGTTGGAAACTTTACTGGAACCATCGAATTTTTTAAAGTCTAGTTCAGCCCTTTCAAATTTACTAGTTAGATTCAAAATTTCTAACTTGGAGGCTTCCAGTTTAGCACTCAATTCAACGATTTCTTGTTTGGCATCAAGATGATGACAAGAATTTATACTAAAATCAGATTTAAGCTTAGAGATATCCTTTTGTTGAGCTTCTATTTTATCTTGGAAAGCTTTCTCATTTTTCTTAAGTTTAAAATTCTCATATTTTATTCTTTCCATATCTCTAATTAAGTTGTCATTATGAAGCTTATACAGTTCTATTTTCTCAACACAGTATAAAGAGCATGGTTGTAAACTTACCTCAGATGAGGTTGGAGAAGTGAACGCCATATATGCAAATTGAAGTTCCTTGATCTTCTCCTCAGTAGCATTTTCTTCTCCAGTGTCTTCAATATTGGCAAAGTTTGCGGTTTGGTTTCCAATGTTGAGTGCAGCCATCTGACCCTCCTAAGAGAATTATTGAGCAACCATTCCTCTTTCACCATTTCCTGAGCTACCTCCAGCCTCACCTATGGCATTCCCAACTGGAACCAATGCCCTTTCCGTGTTTCCATCCTTTGCTGGGTTAGTAAATTCACGAGCAAAGTGACCTGGCTCGTGACAGTTGTAGCACCTAAGAGTGTCTTTGTTAAAACCCACTTTCTGATTGTTAGGCATGCTCCAATTATTTCTACCCTACCTCTTAGTGAACTTCTTCTCCCGAAACATTGCCATGGCGATTTGCCAAGAGATATCCATTTCTTCAACATCATCAGGATGGATCCGCTCAAGTTCAGCAGCAACCACATGTTGAACCAAGTTTCCAGCTAAAAATGCATTATAACAGTTCATGAAACCTGCCATTAGAGTTATATTCTCCTTAGTCTCTTTTGGTATGGAAGGAATCTGACTGAAGTTCTGACTGGGAGTGGCCCCTGAGTGTGTGGTTTTTCCAGTATCATTTGAAGATTGACCAGACTTAGTGAATAATACTGGAGCTGGTTGGGGTGGGATGGAGGATGATTGGCCTTGAGTAAATGTGAACATTTGGAAGTTTCCCTGAGGTGGTTGTTGAGTAGCCTTGATATTGAGAAACTATCTTGAGAGATGAGAGCACTGTTGGAGGCAAAGTTGTACCCAGCTGCATTGTAGGAGTTGGCATGATTTATTGCATGTTGCTTATCATCCATATCACATGCCTTGATAGTAGCTATCATCTCAGAGATAGACATTCTGTTGAGATGTAAGGCCCCGTTACCGGTGCCTCACTTTTGACGTTGAATTTACTCATAAACACAGTTCTTACCAATCAGAGTTAATTAAAACTTTCGCGGAAACGTTAACTCAAATCATTCATTACAAAACATTAAATCTCTTCTTTGAAACCATAACATAAAACGTCATATTTAAAACATCATTTCTTCCATCTTCCATTGCCAGCCGTTCAGTCCATGCCATGTGCCCTCCTCTTGCTAGCTCATTAAACATATTTACCTGCGTGCATACTAAAAGTCAGATACGCTCAGTGAGTTCTAGTTAATCATACATCATACCATACATACGTTAATAATCATATACATACATATCCGAAGATACCTATTAATATCATAACCTTGTAAAATTATCCACACGAGGAACGTCATATAATATCTATTAAAAGAACTATTACTATTGCCCATGCTATATATTCTTCATAGAAAGACACTCTGTATATATATCTGTAGGCTCCTGGACGGATCGTACACGGGATGTCGCTATCTGCGCAGGTGCGGAATCCCTGCGTAGTTAGATACGAGTGCAGAATACTTATAAATCAAACACACGAGCAATGAACGAACACGTTATATTGATAACTCGAACACGTGACACTAGGTCACTATTACAGACTGACTTGTAAACACGTAACACTCGAACTGAACCGCTGAAACGAAACCCTAACCAACTCCTTAAACTGTTACAGCGAACAGTTTAAATAGACACGAAAACTTCGCCTCAGGCGAAGTTGTCTTTAACTTCGCTTGTTCAACAAGTTCGCCTGAGCGAACTTGTTGACAACTTCGCTTGTTAAAAAACATAAACATAATCAAAAACATAATTACATTACAGACTCGATTACAAACGTTAGACTATGAACTACTGACACACATGTACCAACAGACTCCCCCTTGGCAGTAGCTTCATATCTTGATCTTCAAATCTTGAGTCTTGTAATCTTGCATCTCTACGCGTGTGCTCCCTCTCTAACACACACCGACACCACCCGTTGATATTTCCTAGCTTAATCCTTCCAAGCAGGAATGTAGAAGATCTTCTTCTCGTTGAGCACCTTCAGATCAGCCTGCGATAGATTAACAAGATGCATCGGGTCGTAAACCCTAAGCACTTCTTGTTCATCCTCATCTTCCATAACCGCTTCAGCTGTCTCACAGTCCATAAACCACCATTTTAGGTCTTTGAGCACGTCCTTGGGCATGAGCTTCATCGGTACTTCTTTAAGGCACCGGATCGGTTTATATTTCATAACCATCCAAGGTTTTCCATCAACTCTCAGACCCCTATCCTTGTCTTCGACAAGTTTCCCTTTTTGTGGTCTCATCAGCTCAAACTTCTTCTCCTTAATACACTCCTTCCACACGATCTTCCCGATGATTCTAGCCATGTTGTCTTCACTTCGGTTTATCAATCCCAATCTGGCTAAATCTTTTACCTCACATTCAGGCAGTGTGTTTAAAGATCTCAACGTTCTCCTGAAGTACTGAATTCCATCGTATCTTTTGATCACGAAGAGCCGCAGCTGCTCATCATATATCCAGCAGATAATACCTTTCTTTGCTTCTGCGTATCCCTTAATATTGTAACTCTTTTTGAACATTTTAGGGATCGCCGGCTTCTTCGTCTTTATGAACCAGTGAGCACAACCTTCCTTCCAATTCGGTTGTTCCTCCCATTCAGTATCTTCCTCAACAGTTTTATCACCCATCTCTGGCATCTCAACCTCCGGAATCTCGTGTTCCACAGAGTCATCTACAATCTCCCCTTCCTCTATCACGTTTTCAACAGTAATTTGCTCACCGATCTTCTCAATCTCATCAATCGGCAGCACATCTTCTTCAATCATAAACTCATCATCATCCTCATCCAGCTCTTTCAACGCGTCTATAACATCTTCAACATCAGCATCATCATTAACATCTACCACGTCGTCACCGGCTGCGCTTGCAGACTCCCCCTCAGCTGTGGAAGCCCCAAGAGCCTGAGAGGTTCTTGGCAGCTCACCACCTGCACCTTCCGGTGCATTGGGATCATCGTCTTGATCTTCCCTCCGTTTTGTCCTCAACTCATCTCCCCTACAAGTCTTCTCCCCCTGAGATGCCAAGAATGCCTTGAAGGCATCTATTACTTTCCCGTGTTCAACCAGGAGGGAGGCTTGCAGTCGATTGGATTCCACTAGGCTTTGAATGGTCTTTGTCTGTTCAGCAACAATCCGCTCTAGCGATGCAATCCTTTCGGAGTCAGAATTTGGCGTTGGAGTTGGCGGGACATCAGCAGCAAAAGTGACCGCAGGTGGTACACTTGGTAACCCAGACAAGGCAGGTGGAGCAAAACGTACCAGCCTTGAAGATTCTCCAGCTCCCGAACCCATACCTGTCCGTTCTCTTCTTGAACGTCTGAGAACAAGTTGAACTGCTTCTTCTTCATCAACTTCCTCATCATCCTCATCAACAGTTCTCGGCCTCTTTCCAGTCGTTCTCACCCGAGACACCATCAGTCGTCTCGCTTCAGCAAATGTTTCGTCAAGATCGGAGTCAGCTACCGAAGTAACTGCTCTAGTAACCTCCATGACTTGAGAACCTGAGACATCCATATCAAACAATCCATGGCCGCTAAAAGCAGCATCAAGATCTACTTCTTCAGTAGTAGGCACAGCAGGAGATGCAGCAGCTGGCACAGCAGCAGAAACACCAGTAGATACAACAGGCGCAGCTGGTACAGCATGGGGTGCTGCCGCCTAATGTGGCTGTGGGTCTCTGAACTCGTCCCCTCCTGCAGGAACATACCCCGGTTGATAAGATACCCAAACAGAGGAGTATGCCTGGGACGCAGCTCAGGCTTGCTACGTGTGCTCGAAGTCCGACACTGAGCGAAGATACGTTTCGTCACACATTCGACGTATCTTATAGGGCGTCTCTGCGGTAGCGACGGAGCGACATGATTGAGGATCATCTGTAAGAACCGAGGATACATAGTAAATCGCTCGCGCGCCACAGCCCTCCTCTGACGATCAATCTCGTAAAATATCAGCTGACTAAATGAATATCGTCGGTTGTAAGTCAGGGCAATCATGGCTGACTGCATTGTCGCGCCCATCCCATCCGTTCCTGCCTTCCTCCCAGACATGCATACAATCAATACATGCATTAGGAAGCGCCACTGATCCAGTAAAAAACCTTTCCTCCTCTGTGTATCCCCCAACGGACCTGAATAACCCATCCTCAGGTACGCTCCATCACGAAAAGGAGCTACGAACTCCGTTGGGTCATCCCTTGTCTCTTCTCCAAACTGCAAAGCCAACCGTATATCTTCAGAAGAAAACTGTATAGCATGACCATTTACGGTTGCTCGCATCACTGGGGGCTCAGGCCTGCAATCATAATATACCGTCTGCCAAAAGTCTTCTATGTTAGGCAGTGAAATGGGCAGGGTATTTGTGATCGCATGAAAGATCCTTGAGCACTGGAGAAATGTGATTATCTCCCTGTAGTCTTCCACGCCCCTTGCATCTGGATCTAGCGTGATGTACTGGTTATGGGCCGGAAAGAACTGTCGTTGATCATCACCGTCGTCACCACCAGCACCGCCAACAGCAGCCATATCTGCACAAAACGAAACAAGTTAGACAACGTTTAAGCAACTCACAAGTTCGCTTTGTACCACGAGCGAAGTTGTGATTAAACATGTACAGGCGAACTTAAAGGTGAGGCGAAGTTGGGAAACAACTTCGCTTCATCTGTAAGTTCGTCTAAAAACTGTTAAGTGAATTGGTATAGGCGAAGTTGATGATAACTTCGCCTTATCACCACATCGCCTCAGGCGAATTTGAGTTCAAGGCGAAGTTAAAGATAACTTCGCCTCAGGCGAAATTAAGCTTCAGGCGAAGTTGTGGATAACTTCGCCTTAGGCAAAATTAAGCCACAGGCGAAGTTGCGGATAACTTCGCCTAAACCCTAACTTCGCCTGAATCTGAAACGGCGGCGGTTCAGATTCAATCGGCCAAGATCCGATGATTTCGCAACGTTTTGACGATCCAGGAGAGAATAACACAACATATTAATGGTTTTGAGACGTAAAGTTCGTCCATGAACACGTATCACAAGGTTGAAAAACTAGGTTTAGAAGGTCCGACGACCCGAGGTCTCGAACCGGGTGAAAACTATAAAGAACGAGTATGTTTGTGAAAGATATCGACACCACATACCGTCAATGAATAACAGAAACTGGAATCAAAGATCGAAAACGGAAATAACTCTAGTTCGCCGGAATTTTTGTAAATTCGCCGGAAATAAGTTGAAAATAATGATACTGTTCCAGTTTTAAAATCCTTATATATGGTCAGTGTTGGTCAGGCGAAGTTACGCTTAACTTCGCCTAGGCGAAGTTAAGCACAAGTTCGCCTAATTCAACAACTTCGCCCGAAATTTCCAAAATTACACCTTAAAGTTTGAAGAATTTTGCAATTAACATTGGAAACTTCCAAAAAGAGTTAACCAAAAATGATCATGTCCAAGTAACCAGTTATAAGATAATACAACTACAAAAATAGAAAAACTTATAAAAATTTAACGAAATAAGGGATCAAATTTCAGTCTAGTCAGGGACCACTACGTTTTAGAAAAGATCCTAACAGGAATCATACTAACTACGTGACTATCACTTGGATCCGTGTTTAGCTGTATTATGACATAGAGAAACAGGTTGTAGGCATGTAAATAACTTAAATGGTTTTCATCGTTTCTGTGATACGGATTAAGGTTCAGTTAAACTCAAAATTTAAGTGGGCAACAACTCAGAGATAATGATGCCTTCTATCTATTCTCAAAGCGTATTTGGCTATACCCAAGTCATCCCGAATTGACTTCGACCCATAGTGTCTGATTAACTTGTAGATACTCGTTGTCTGCTTCCCGTTCTCTTCTTACTCCAGAATTGAGAAGTCTTGATTGTTACAATGACTCATAAATACTGAAAAATATACTTGTATATATATATATATATATATATTTTTTTAACTATACATACTTATAGACTTCGGAGTACTAAACCACTGCAAGTCCCGAATCTGGATCACTGCAGTGTCTTGAAATGCTTTCTTCACGGGAATCAGAACACTCACGGGCTCGTGTATGACTGGGTAGTCGCTTTTCTACCTATCATTCGGAAAGATATGTATGAAGACATTCAAAACTCATAAGGAGATTCCACGTAAAATCGAGTAGTTTAAGTTAGTATCACATACACTTTTACGCACCATAAGAATTACCATGACATACAATGACTGTTCTAAAGCCTTTTAAGCTTAATAACTTCACTAGTTAAGCACACACAATCAGTATATATATCATCTTCCAAGGTTGGATCAATTTTCTGTTAAACAAGCAAAGAACTTCTTACGAAGTATTAGACTTGAAAAGTAATTTCATTTCCCTCTAAAATTTTTGATTTCAATCGCCCCGATCACGTCAAAGTCTTCAGGTAAACGGCAATCCTGAAGATCCAATGGATCAACTGGACCGACCACATACAAGTATGTGTCCTTCTTACTAAGAATGACCGACTAATTTTCAGCAACTGAAAGAACACACGTCATAACTGCCCCACTCACTTTCAGTCTTCTGGTTAATGGCGATCCTCATTCTCTAAGTAGAGACGAGGACCAAAACATATCCGAGGATATGTCCATCAAACTGAGGTAACCGACTAATTTTAAGCAATAATGACATTTTTTTTTTTTTAAATAAAACCAAAGACATGGTTACTCGGGATTGATCATCCCGTTCAGCTCAATTAGGTTTTGAAATCTGGATTTATCAAACGCTTTTGTAAACAAATCAGCAAAATTTTCCAGTGTATCAACCTTTTCGATCTTGATCAGTTTCTTCTCAGCACAATCCCGTATGAAGTGATGACGAATGTCAATATGCTTAGTTTTACTGTGCTATACGGGATTGTTAATTACTGAGATGGCGGCAGTGTTATCAATTAAAATAGGAGTGAGTAAGAAATTCAGACCATAGTCGCGCAATTGTTGCTGAATCCACAAAACCTGAGAGCAGCAGTTGGATGCTGCCATGTATTCAGCTTCGCATGTTGAAATTGCAACTGACGTCTGTTTCTTGCACTGCCAGGAAACTAATCTTCCTCCAAGAAACTGACAGCCTCCTGTTGTTGACTTCCGACTCTGATTGCAACCTCCATAATCAGAATCTGTATATGCCACTAGTTCAACGTCTCCTCCCTTTGGGTACCACAACCCTAGCTTCGGCTTGCCTTTGAGATACCGCAAAATCCTCTTCACACCTTTCATGTGAGATTCCTTTGGGTTTGCCTGAAAACGAGCACAAAGACAAACAGCAAACATTATATCAGGCCTAGAAGCAGTTAAATACATTAATGAACCTATTATCGCCCGATACAGAGTTGGGTCCACATCTGCGTCACCATCTGATTCAGCGCCCAATTTGTGATTGACGCAGATTGGAGTGTCATATGGAGAGCTGTCCTCCATCTTGAATCTCTTGAGCACATCATGAACGTACTTCGTCTGATGAATGAACATCCCGTCCTTCTTCTGATCAACCTGCAATCCTAGAAAGAAAGTTAGTTCACCCATAGCACTCATCTCGAATCGTTTCTTCATGACAGCCTCAAAATCCTGACACATGGATATTCTTGATGCAGCAAAAATGATATCATCCACGTAGACTTGAACCAGCAGGAAGTCACTTCCTTCTCTCTTCACAAACAAAATACTGTCGATCAATCCTCTTTCAAAACCATTTTCCAGCAAGTAGTCTGATAACGTTGAATACCAGGCACGAGGTGCCTGATGTAACCCATACAACGCCTTGCTCAACCTGTATACGTGATCAGGAAAGTCTGGGTCAGGAAAACCCGGAGGTTGCTCAACATACACAACCTCGTCAACTTTCCCGTTTAGGAACGCGCTCTTCACGTCCAACTGAAATACCTTCATCTTTTTAAAAGAAGCAAATGCCAGAAACAATCTAATCGCCTCCAACCGGGCGACAGGAGCGAACACCTCATTGTAATCAATACCCTCTTGCTGATTAAAACCTTTAACAACCAGCCTTGCCTTGTTTCTAATGATAATCCCCTTTTCATCCCTCTTGCACTTAAACACCCATTTTGTGCCTATAGCATGCACATTCCTTGGTTTTTCAACCAAAGTCCAGACTTCCATCTTCTCGAATTGAGCCAACTCTTCTTGCATGGCCTCGACCCACGAGCTGTCCTTAAGAGCCATTTGGTAATTTTTTGGTTCAATCTGGCTAATAAAGCAGGAGTACAAACATTCGTTAATTATACCCGTTTCTTTAATGCTTGTATAAACACAGGTGTGCTCATTCAAGCTACTTCTGGTTTGTACACTGGAGGACACATCACCTATAATATTCTCCAATGGGTGATCTTTGTGAATTCTCGTGGTCGGAACAGCACCGACATGCAAATTATCTTCCAAATTTGAAGAGATCTCATCAATGGTTGTTTCTGGCTGAGAGTGAAATGGATTGATAAACTCATCTTCAGGTAAGGCAGCAGGGGTATCAAAAGTGTTTGATGTGGAAGGTTGACTTTTCTCAATAAGCTGTCGTTGCAATAGATTCTCTTCCTCATCAAGTATCATCTTCGTCACAGCTCTTTCGTCTTCTTCAGAAATTTCCAAATCAGGTACGTTAAACGACTTAAAAAGCTTAACATAGTCGAAAAGCTCAGCATGTCCATTGCTTGGTTTTGGCGATTGGTAACTCGTAATGTCGGTGTTACACACCACCTCCACCTTGCAAGTCGAAGTATTGAAGACCCGTCTGTTGGGAGTCCCAACTACATAACCGACTAAGATTCCTTCATCGGCTACTTCACCAAATTTCGAATTAGTCTTCAAAATCGAACAAGGAGACCCAAATGGTTCAAGACCGCACAAGTTGGGCTTCCTTCCATGCATAAGCTCGTAACATGTTTTACCAAGTCTCTTAACGGTTAACACCCTATTCAGAACATAGCAGGCTGTAGCAACTGCTTCAGCCCAGAACATCACAGGAAGCTTTGAGTCTGCCAGCATAGTTCTGGCTCCTTCAATTAACGTTCGGTTCTTCCTTTCAGCCACTCCATTCTGTTGCGGAGTATACGGAGCGCTGTATTGATGTTCAATTCCTTTCTGAAGACAGAAGATTTCCATTTCAAAGTTCTTGAACTCTGTCCCATTGTCACTTCTGATGTACTTAACTGATTTACTCATGACGTTCTCAACTTTTGTAATTAGATTCTTCACCATTTGAGCCGTCTCATCTTTCGTTTTCAGAAAATATACCCACGAATATTGCGAGTAGTCATCAGTGATCACCAAGCAGTAAGATGTACCTCCTAGACTTTTTACATTCACGGGACCGAAGAGATCCATATGAAGTAGTTCTAGAGTACCGGCAATAGAGTTAATCTTCTTGGTGAGATGGGATTTTTTGTGTTGCTTTCCCTTCTTGCATGCTATACATTTGTCTTCAAAGTTAAAATTTTTTAAGGGAACGCCCATCACAAGCCCATTCTTGACAATGAAGTTCATCTTCCGAAGATGAATATGTCCCATTCTCCTGTGCCACAATTCTGATTCTGATTCGCTTGCTTTGGTCATTAAACAAGATTCTCCGGTGGCCATTTCAGTAGACCTCATGTCCATCACATATGTATTCGTTTCACGTGGAGCTTTCATAACTATCCATTCGTCTGGTATTTGAAAACCAGGCTTCAATACGATCGCTTCATTCTTCGTGAAATGGACAGTGTAATATTTATCACAAATCTGCGACACACTCAGCAGATTGTGCTTTAATTCCTCCACAAAGTTCACATTCTCCAGTGTCATTCTCCCATTCGACACTGTTCCTCTTCCAGTAATCCTTCCTCCGCTCTCACCAGCAAAACTAACTCTCGCTCCCTGAACAGGTTTTAAGTCGTGCAACAAGTGTTTGTTGCCCGTCATGTGCCGGGAACAGCCGCTATCTACAATCCAAAGATTGTTGGCAGCCCTGTTCAACTGTTCCTGCACAATAAAACAAAGAGTTAGAATCTTGGGACCCAAGACCAATTGGTCTTGGATCGATACGTCCCGTACCCTGGCTTTCTCAAGTTAGCATCAGGATAATTTCTGTAAGTCCTGTTAGGAAATCTCCTTGCAGATTGAGTGTAATGCCTACCAAACCTATATGAATTGAAAGTGTTATATCTTTTGGTTTGGTTGAAAAACTGAGGTTTGTTTTTATAAAAACTTGAATTAGTTACATTTTGGCACTTTGAAAAGTTTTCATTTTTATCAGTAACAAAATGACGCTTATCCTCAGTTTTATTTGGCCTCACCTCTGAATCTTGGCTTCAGAGGGCAATCTGCAACTAGATGTCCTAATTTGTTACATCTAAAGCAACACCGACTCTCCTTTTTCTTGTCAAATGTTGGTATGGATGTAGAGGCAGTGTTACCAGCCGTTCGTCTCACATAAGGTGGGACGTACGGATTGAGTGGAGAACTCTTTTTAGAAATTTTATGTTTATCTCCACTGGTGGGTAACCCTACCTTCTCTTTTGTCTGACCAGATTCAGACAACTTATCCGACTCCGATGAGACTGGACTCGAGACTGAAACTTTCACATTTGAAACAGGCGAACTCGTTTCGCCACAGCTAACACTTGGTTCTATATTTGTAACCTTGATGGGAGTTGTCTGAGTAACCTCGAAATCAACAGATTTCTGAACACTCGGATTATAAGTATAGTTGTGGTTAAAGGGTGGTGGAACCTCATGATAACCGATTCCTCCCCTCTTTGCAGAGGTACCTTGATCACTCACGAGGTGATCAAGGATGGCCGAGGAATTCCTGAACTGCTCAAGTTTGCGGTTCAGTTCCACCACCTTCACCTGGTGGTCAGCAATCTGTTTATCCCGATCAGCAATCAATTTAGTTTTTTCTTCTAAAACTTCATAACTAAGATCAATTATTTCAATTTTCTCAGCAAGTTTAGTTTTTAAGCTTTGAATGTCTTTTTCACATGCTTTTATTTTAATTTTATAACTGTTTTCTCTTGCTTTCGTAAAATGGTGATCTTCTTTAATAGTTTTAAAATCAGCATCTAAAAGAACGTATTGATCAGTTATTGTTGTTAGTTGCTCAGACAAATTCTCACAATTAGTACAAATATTCTTATTACGTACCTCGGAGCGATTATCCTTGTCATCTGCCATGAAAGCGGTTTCTACTTCAGTAGCTTTCTCATTTCCATCAACCTTCTCACATTCTTCAACTTCAGCCTCAGCCATGTTCGCTTCCTCACCAGATTCATTTGAATGCAGGTTCCAGTTGTACTCACCTGCTTCTCTGGTCAACATGGCATTAATCTCTCTGTTAACTCCAGAGTGTTGTGTAGGCCGACCTTGTCCTCGTTCAACCCTCTCATTTCTACATTCTTTGGCAAAGTGCCCGTATTGTTGACAATTATAGCACCTTACCTTAGATTTGTCGAATCCAGGCCTACCACCAACAAACTTTCTCCCCGTCTTATTCATGAAACGCTTGACTCGCCTCACTATCATGGCCATTTGCCATTGCAAATCCATCTCCTCCAGATCATCAGCATCGATCTGGTCATAATCCTCATCCAAAGCAGCAGGGTCCACAATCTTCCCTTGTATGTAGTTCTCATATGAAGCAATAAAAGAAGCATAGACTGCAAACTGCTCTTCAGCAGATTTGACACTCATTGGCATTTTGGAATAGTTATTGCTTGAGGCACTTGGAGAGAAACTACTATTGGATGTTTGAGGTTTCGAAGCACTTGAACCTCCAGCAGCAAAGCAAACATCACCATTCGTGTTTACTGAAACGTTTCCTTCCTGAGAAGAGCTAGAACCTGACTCCCCTTTTGAGTAATAAGCAGCTGTTTCAGGCCTCGAACTTGAGCCTGAGTTAACCTTTGCACCATACATACCAGGGTCTTGTATCTGATCTGTTGGTGTTTCTTTTCGAACCATATTAAGCTCATAAGTTCTGAGCTTGTTTACTGCCGTTTCCAGATCATAATTAGGAAAGTCTCTGTCTTCCCTCATAAGAACGGTGTACAATTCCCACTTCGGTGGGAGAGCATCGAGAAGCTTTTCAACGATCTCTTCTTCTCGGTAAGCAATCGAATAATTGCTAAGCTCTGTCATTAGATGATAGTATCTGGTGATAATATCATCCAGTGATTCGTTCTTCAAAAATTTGAAGACGGAGAACTGAGTCTTCAAAAGTTTAATCTTTGATGCACGGATACCCACGTTCCCCTCGAATCTATTTTCAAGAGCATCCCAAAGCTCTCTCGCAGAAGTGTACTTTCGGAATGTATGGAGAACCTCTTGAGGAAGTGCCATTGTTATAGCAGCATGGGCCTTGCTCTCGGCCTCATACATTTTCTTTTCTTCGTCCTCCATTTTGCTATACTTCTTAACCACATCACGACCTTCGTATTGCATAGTTGGAGGGATATATCCATCCTGGATGCACACCCACATTTTTGCATCCTGATATTTAATGTATTGGATGAATCTGTCCTTCCATGCCACGAAGTCAGTTCCTTTCATCAACCTCGGGGCCTTAGTGGCTGACCCCGCTTCTACTTCCATCTTGACCAAATCGGAGATGTTAATTGACGACATCTTTGCGAAAACACGAAAACCCGAAAATTTAAAAAAAATCTTCCAAACAGCACAGTAGGCGAAGTTAAGAATAACCTCGCTGAAAGTTAACTTCGCTGGAAAGTGTAACTTCGCTGGGTCTTAAATTCGCTTGACTGGGCGAAGTTAAAAATAACTTCGCTTAGAATGAGCGAACTTAGGAGGTAAGCGAACTTGGGAGGTAAGCGAAGTTGAGGATAACTTCGCTGAGGCGAACTTATGAGGTAGGCGAAGTTGTGGTTAACTTCGCTTAATCCTTATATCTTCGCCGAAACCCTACTTCCAGTGACGGCAACTTCGCCTGAAGAACGGTAACTTCGCCCGATGAACAAGGAAACTGTTCAGATCTGATTTCGTCAATCTAGCAGTTTCCGATCGATGTAATGGCTTGAAAATGACTGTCAAACACGAGTATAACACAATCCCAATAAAAACACGTCCCGCGAATAGGTCAAACGAGACGTTTTCTACACCCGCGTGAAATCCCGAACCTCACAATCGAGCCGATGGCTCTGATACCACTTGTAGGTCCCCCCGGGGCGTCGCCGATCGATACGAAACCCGCACGAGGTCTAGGAGTGCGGAATCCTCCTAGACTCGTTTATGGTGTACAGACGAAGAACACAAACACGTACACGATCAAATACACAAACAAATACTAGAACGGGTTAAACAAATCTGCAGATTCATATATAAAATAATCACGTTACATACCGTAACAAAAACAGAAAACCCGACAGACCCGAGGTGAGCTCTACCTCGGGTCGTCTCACACGACTCTAGTCTCTTACTCTCTCTCAATAAACAAGCTGCTCAAACACACACTGATTTCTAGATCCCTAAAACTAAACAAGACACAACTATATATAGACAAAACATTCACGGGCCTGGGCTTCAGTAGGCGAAGTTGTGCTAACTTCGCCTAAGGCGAAGTTGTGATAACTTCGCCTAAGGCAGAAGTTGTTACAACTTCGCCGTTGGCGAAGTTGTTCTAACTTCGCCTAAGGCGAAGTTGTGCTAACTTCGCCTGTGGCGTTCCGCTGGTCAGAATTGCATAGCGACGGTCACAAAATGCACCAACAGTCTCCCCTTTGACCGTTGCTCTCAATTCTAACAAACACGAAAGATCATCTGTTACAAAACATGCACCAACAGACTCCCTCTTAACTGATGATCTTCTGTTTGCAGTCAACCTGCCGTGTCAGAAACTGTCCTGTAGCTTCACAAATCTACCAATCACCCAGCGTCTTCCATATCAGATCTCCCCTTCAGTGTAAGCTTCTCCGACTATAACGATTGAGGTCTTTGTAATGCATGCATCCTCGTGCCAATAGATCATCTCAACCAATCACGTGAGTCCATCTGACTTCACCAACACATGAAGTTGGGCTTCCTCCACAACTTCACCAACTGGTCGGCATACGATAAGGTTTAATCTTCAACTACTCAACATCAAGTGATCAATTTCATCACAAAACCACCCTGACAGAATCTAACACACGACCATTAAAAAATCTGAAGCATCTTCAATCACCAGGGATAACTATCAGGAACATAAACACTTTAATTCCCGGTTAAATCCAACTTGTTCCAGAATCTTCACTCTAATAAATAAGCATCACGTTTCAGGATCCAATTCTCGAACGCCTTGAAGATAACATAAATAATATGCTCTGACCGCAATCCAGTAATGACGAAAAACCTTCAGTTCAATTTGACTTTCTTCGGTTGGTCACCACGAACAACAACACTTTCATTGCCCACAAACACCCGAATATGTGTCAATATCCAGTTACAAACAATAACCCATTCACAACCTCAACTCCAAATCAGAGTTGACACGTATTTGTTCACACGTAAAACCAAAAGATAACAAGATCACTCGTTGACGGAACAACATCTTCGGTCTCACAATAATCGTGTACACCCGGCCATACAGACGAAAACTCCAAATTTTTTTTTTTTTCTTTTAACTTCACCTGGCTGCTAACTTCGCCTGGCCATAACTTCGCCTGTTCATAACTTCGCTTGTTCATAACTTCGCCTGGCTATAACTTCGCCGAGAAGTCAACTTCGCCTAAAATCAACTTCGCCTGTTCATAACTTCGCCAGACCTTATATCTTCGCTGAAACCCTACGAACAGTGACGGCAACTTCGCCTGATGAACACTAACTTCGACTGAAGAACTGTTCGGCCAGTAACGCACGGAAACGTGCCAAAAACACCAAAACGCAGATCTCGAACCATAGCGTAAGAGCCTAAGGCTCTGATACCAATTGTAGGCTCCTGGACGGATCGTACACGGGATGTCGCTATCTGCGCAGGTGCGGAATCCCTGCGTAGTTAGATACGAGTGCAGAATACTTATAAATCAAACACACGAGCAATGAACGAACACGTTATATTGATAACTCGAACACGTGACACTAGGTCACTATTACAGACTGACTTGTAAACACGTAACACTCGAACTGAACCGCTGAAAGGAAACCCTAACCAACTCCTTAAACTGTTACAGCGAACAGTTTAAATAGACACGACAACTTCGCCTAACTTCGCTTGTTCAACAAGTTCGCCTGAGCGAACTTGTTGACAACTTCGCTTGTTACAAAAACATAAACATAATCAAAAACATAATTACATTACAGACTCGATTACAAACGTTAGACTATGAACTACTGACACACATGTACCAACAATATCCTCCATTGAAGGACATGTATATACTTCCATAGAAGGAACATCCTATATATTTCCATAGAAGGAACACTGTGCTTTCCATTAAAGGAACACTATGCTTTCCATTAAAGGAACACTACGCTTTCCATTCAACGAACACTATATATATTATCCGTAGAGGAACTCTATACATAATTTATTATTTAATATCCATATAAGGAGACAATCACTATTCTTGGCAATACATGCAATATCCGAAGATCGTTCACGTATCGACAAGCAATCATTCTTACATTACATTCAATATTCATATCTTTATTTAAAACCTGGCAGTACGTGCAATATCCGAAGATCGTTCACGTACTACCAACATAACATACATACATCATTTATACATCGTATATATCAATCATATCTTTAACTACCACCTTGCAGTACATGCAATATCCGAAGATCGTTCACGCACCGTCAAGTAACCATCATACATGAATTATACAAAGCATACACTTACCACTTAAGGTAAGTGTATTAACTATCACATCGAGTATGCACACAGCCCCGAAAACATAACAAGGAAATGGGGCTAGAAACTCACCTGAACTCGGTTACTTCTTCCGTTAATGGTTACTCCTTTCTTTGGATGTGCACGGCTAACTGTATAACAATTATGCGTATTGATTACTATTACTTTCCATATCACTTTTCTAGTTTAATTATTACCCTCAACAAACAAGGGTCCGGGGGCAGCGCCCCTAGCAGCGGGGTTCTAGGGGCGGCATCCCCTAGCAGGGTCCAAGGGGCAGAGCCCCTGGCTGGGGTCGAGCTGCCATGTCAGCTTGGAAAAATTTTATTTCTATTAATTGTCTTATCACATTTTCCATTAGGATTTTAAATTATTATCTAATTCGCCATCTCATTTGCTATAACGAATTAAGTCTAATTCGTTATCAGATCACACTCTAATTCGTTATCAGATCACATTCTAATTCGTTATCCATCTTAATTCGTTATCTTAGTTCCTTAACCCATTTGCTATAACGAATTAAGCCTGGTTCATCAACTGGTTCGTTTGCGGCTTCGTTACTCTGGTCCGTTAGCTAATTCGTTATCTGGTCATCACCTGGTTCATCATTATGATTCGTTATCTCAGTTCGTTAGACTAATTCGTTATCTTGGCGTGACCTGATTCGTTATCTTAATGTAACGAATGGGTAGATAACGAATTAAAGGCTCATTCGTTATCAGGTCACACGAATGAGTTCCATTCGTTATAAACGCGTAACGAATTGATCAATTATAACGAATCATCCCTGTTCTTATCCAGACTTTGACTCAGAGGTCAAAGTCAAAATTTATAAGAACAAATAACAGTCAACAGGTATTAGATCTGCAATACTCCTTCATTTCTTAATCAAATATCATGATTTAGGTATCATAGGAATCGTCTATGCAGCGCCTGCAAACCCTAACCATTCAATCATTCAAAACATCGGGTTTACATGGTGCGATTTATGTATATATATTACGGGTCTTCATGCTAACAATTAGCCTATCAAACCGTAATCAATTTCAGTAAGTTTAGCTTCGATGGATTCGTTTTTACCATACTAAAACAGATCTATGATTTCTAGACTAAATCCGAACTTAAAGGAACAAGTTCTCAATATAAACGTACCTTAAACGAGTAGGTTTATCAATACACGTTCTAGTCTTGATGTTGTTTGGTCCGTCACAACGATCTAGCTCCAACGGGTTTGGGTTTCCACCTTCGAATCTTGGCTCAGGATTTGGATAATGTTTGTGTATGTTTATCAAGGTGTAGGCTATGGTGTAGATATGGATAAAAATGGAAAGGATTAGGGTTTAAGGGGTATTTATACTCCCTTAAGCCCATGGACCTAAGGCCCATCTTTCCCTTTTGGTCCATTATTAATTCCATCTAAAAAGCCTACTCATCCTATCATATTTTATTATTATTATTATTATCAACCGAACGGAAAATTGGGATCTTACATGAGATCTTTAGTCTTCTTGATAACGACAACATTCATATCCCAACTCTTTGGCAATGAGTTCACCAGTTTGTTGTTTATTTCAGAAGTTTGCAGATAAATACTCGCAGATCTCATTTCAGTCACCAATGATATGAACCTTTGAAGTTGAGTTTCTAACGTTTCCCCCAGAACATGATTAAACATGTTGAACTTTTGCTGCATCAAGTCTTGGCGACTTCTTTTCATATCTTCATTTCCCTCATACACCTCGATCAGTGCCTCCCACAACTCTTTAGCATATTGAATTTCTCTAAATTGAAGGGCAATCTCGGGTGAGAGTGCCATGGTTAGAGTAGAAAGAGCCTTTTCATCTTCCTCAACTTTGGAAAAATCATCATCGTCATACTGTGCGACAGGCTTCACAATAACCTCAGTTGAGTTTTCCCTTTGATAAGTGATTCTTTGAGGCCACCTAACAATGCTTCTCCAAACTTTGGCATCTTTCACCAGAGATGGGTTATGCGAGTGGTTGTTCCCATGATGGAATCCAGTTCTTGATGAAGTGATGAGTTAGCTGAATTGTTACTATTGGTTAACTGTTCCATTCTGACTAGAATAGTTAATTGAGTTTTAAACGTCCAAAAATTCTTAAAGTCCAAATATCAAGCCCAAATCAGATTGATCAGGCCCAAACAGCGATCACATATTACTAAGTTGACCGAGAACTCGAGTATTTTGACCAAACTTTGACCGAGAACGATCAGTGTTGACCGAGAACTAAGCTTGTTGACCGAGAACAGGTGAAAACCGAAAACCAAGTCAACTAAGAGTTGCCTTAGCCAAGAACGAACTATGACGAGAACTGAACTTGGCCGAGAACCAATTGTAGCCGAGAACTAATCTTAGCCGAGAACCAACAGTAGCCGAGAACCCTGTTTTCACCAACAGTCAACCTAAATGTAACAAACTTCCGAGAAAAATGGGATTTGATTTCCTTTCCAAACCAAAACCAATCTTTACCAAAAATTTCTCCTATCTTCTTCTCCGAATAGTGACCCGCTGAAAAAACCACCAAACCACCAAGGAACACAAATCTTGAATCTTTGATATCACAATAACGAGCCTGAATAAGGTCTAAGGCTCTGATACCAATTGTAAGTCCCGAATCTGGATCACAACTATGATATCAACAAACCAAGTATTAGTGCGGAAATCTAATACTCGGTGACTCAAGAACACGTACAAACACAAACACGAGACACGAGCCAAACACACGTATTGTATTATACGCCGGGTGCTTAAGCACGATTACAACCTCGTCTAGTGAAACACGTAGACGACTAACAAAACAACCAAACGAACAACCCTTAACCTTATACAAAGTATGCTATATATATAGGGAACCAAAACAACTAGCCCAATATCTAACCAAAAGCCCACCGAGATCCTAAGGGATCTCGGTTTACATACGTAGCCCGTAGTCAAGCCCATATTACAAAATAAACCCAAACACAAGTAGGCTAAGTACAAACCACTATAATCTAGGCCCAACACTGTTATAAAAAATCAGGGTATCCAAACCATTTGCAAAGTGTCATAGCATCTAGGTAGTTTTGAGTCATATACCGAGCACCTCATGTAAAAGACGAAGGTAATATCACGGTATGTCCCACTTTTGAAACACTTGATGTTCCCTTATCTCTTAGATTAATGAGGTTCTCATATGTTGATGATCTTAGTTTTGTTTGTTGACTACGTATAAAAAAGCCTTTCGCTTACAATCATCGTATACGCGTCAACTAAAAACTGTTGTAACAACCTCCTTGAGTTTAAAAGAATTGAGAACCGATTGAGCCTATCTTGAATCCTAAAGGCGAACCATTCCCTCATTGTAGTAAAAGGTCGTTTGCTGTGATCACCCTCGTTAACACCTCTATGATATATGTGAACTTGGTAGGCATCTTCACCATTAGTAAATATGATTGGATATTAAAGAGTGACATATGAAGGATGAAGTTCACTTATAGGTATTATTTTCCCACCCATAGTAGTTACAAGTATATCATGAGGCTGAAGGGAGTCGTAAATGTCTCCTACAATTAAAGCTGCAACTTCAGATGTTGTTGGTAGATTGTTAGTTCTTCCATCTTTTTGCCGGTTTGCAATAAGACGTAATTTCAAATCAATATGAGGGTTTTCTTGCAAAGAATCTCTTACCATTCTATACGTATTAACTAAAACATTTTGTGAATCTAATATTTCTTTCAAACATTGAATAATTTGAAGATCCATTGCATTTGCAGCATTAGTTGACATATTCTTAGTGTCACTGAAAAAAAAAACATGAAATTAGTAAATATGAGTACATAAAAAATGGATGTATTATCGCATGCATGACAAAGTGACGTGGTACTGAAAGAAATATATTTTGTTGTATACTTTTAAATGTGATTACATACCCAAATATTTGTTGTCGGTTTGTAAGCTCGTTGTCGGTGTCATATATGTACAGTTGTGAGAATTTTGGTTTGCATCCAGGTTCAGATTGATTGCTTCCAATCGAATGATAATTTTGACCACTCAACCTGAACACAAATGGACATTGTCCTCGATTAATGGTTGTATCGAGTTTACCTCGCATTAAAGTAAAAGAAAACATTGAGTTGTAACGTCTGATATTTTTCAAAAAAAATTTTCTTGTTGCGTCAATGCCTCGAAATAGGTTTTCATATCTAGGGTTGGATGGGATATATTATGGTAATTCGACCTTACCATAATGGCAACATAGCGAGTAACTTCCTTTTATTTTTTTCTTGTCCCCTTTTCGCTTCATCTTTCCAAAGTTTTGCATGACATATTACACACACAATATTTTGATCACCATGATCCAAGTAATCTTATTATAATTTTACAAAGTTAGTAATATAATGTAATTCATTAACTATATAAGGAATAAATTAAGTAATACTTGTTTAACAACCTTTAGACACACCCGAAAATATGTCAACGACAAGTACTTCAGGTTGTTGATTTGATGGTTGTGTCGTTCGAGAAGATTGACTACTACTTGAAGACTGGATATTAGATGTGGTTGATATGTTTTTACCACTTTTCATATACATTAATGGTTTCCTCTATCTACGATTATCTTGTGTGACAGAAACATCATTTTGAATACCTAGAATTTGAATAAATAATAAAAGAACTACTTAGTTTTACTTAGATTATAAGTGATGAATGAATTTGAAGGGAATAATTGTCTTACCCTTGTTTATTTGTGCGACATATGCAGAAGACTGGCGTAGACTTGTTGCTTGAATGCTTGATGGCGGTGAGTTACGTTTTCTTTTCTTGTTGTCTAAATTGAGCTTTTGAACCTTTCGCGCATGTTGAGCGTTGGAAATACCCAATATATTACCTATATATCTGTATTTACATGAAAAAAGTAAATGGTATATTGATAATCAATAGCGAGTATAATAAACTGTAATGTAAAAGATATGTTACTAACCGTTGGTAATGTCAACAAAAGGCCCTCGTGAGTTTATGGCAACTAAAGAAATACAAAAGTCAAGTTTAAATTTATTAAACGTAAAATTGATTAGCCAATTATGTTAATTTTGAAGTATAGATCATAATTTTTGTATTTGGATTTAAATTATTTGTAGGTTGCATTCAAAGATATAAAGTATTCATTATAAAACATAATATAGAATTAATGCCATTAGTAATGAAATCAAACGGTCTTCTTGAATTTCTTACTACAAAAGCAAAAAAATAAAAATTAAATAAATTATAAGATAACTCTTTTTGCATTTATAAAATGTTCCTAGTTATTGTAAAGTTTGAAATTATACTCCGCGTTATCGGAACATAAGCAATTCTTAATAGTAAGACATTATAAAACCATAAACCATAACAATTAAAAAAATGCAATAATTAAAGCATAACACATAAAATTTGCAAATTTCAAATAGTACGTGCATAACCAAAAAAACCCAAACGTGGACACATACTTAAAATTCAAAGCACACCAAACGAAGAAATAAAAAATGTTTTAAAAAGTGTTTAAATGGAGTGATTTTTCTTATTTTTCCATTTTGTGAATCAAGAGCTTGGGCTTGTCGTTTTCTTTATAACCGATAGTTGTCACCGAGTGACATTTGGTTGTAGATTGAGTCAGGGGATGATCCACATCGTACAAATCAATAAAATTCCCTTTTAAATTGGGAGTTGAACAAGTCGAGGTTGTCTTCTCAATGTTGAAAGCGATGCTCTTTACAGTGCTTTTTTTCCGCTGCTTTGAGATTGTCATCAGTCACCGAGATAACATCCTGTTAGAATAAATACAAAAAAACTTGTAGTAGCAAATGTGCCAACTCCATATTGTTGTTGTATATAAAAGGAAAGTAAGTAACTTAAAATAAAAGTGAGATACCTTTACACTAAATGTGTCAACGGAGGCACCAATGGTAACGAAGTCGGATTCTTAATGTTATTGAATGAATTAAACAATCGAATTTAAGACAGACCATATTTTAAAATATCAATTGAACTTAACTTGGAAATAATTTTTCATAAAAAAGTGTTGGTTGGCCATGAAAAGTTTATAATATCAACTAATAAGGTGCTGGTTCACCATTGTTTTAGGTTGTTAGCAAACCATGAATTGAATAACAATAACCTTTTGAAATTCAATCAGCAGTTAAACAAAATAAGTCGAAAAAGTATCCAAAAAGTTAAATTAAATTAAAATTTAATGGATTCTTTTTTTTTCCGACGAAGGATGAATTACGGGTAGTATAAGGGCAAGTTGGTCCTTTTAGTTTTATTATATTCCAACGTCATTTGCAAATTTACAAACCAAATACATTAGGTATTTTTATGGACTTAATTACAATTCAATCAAATTCCGATTCCTTTTAAAAGATTCTAAGAACCAAACGGGCCCTAACATTCGCTTACCCTATTGAAGGAATGTTCATTGTATTATCATCAAAATGTATAAAAATGACAAAAATACCCTTCCAATAATTATTAACCAAAACACAAGACATTTTTTTACGAACCAAACGGATGGTTAGTACCTGGTTAGAGTTTACATTCTTTTGAAGTTCCGGTAATATAAAAAGCATCTTTAGTTAGCTTGGATATGTTAATAGGATTTCCTTGATTATCCAAATTATACTGATTAACGACAATCTTGAAAGCAAACACTTTATTCTCAAGTTTTTTGAGTTCCTCAGGAAATAGGTCCGAATCAGGTGGCCCCTACGAATAAAATGAGTAATAAAATACTAATATAAAATTATATATATATAAAGTACAAAAGAAAAAAAAGTAAAATTCTTTAAAATACAAACGTTTATAACTTTAACCATCAAGTCATAAGCGCTAATCTTAAGAAGTCCGTTAGCATGACCCTCCCATAAACACAAACTGACAACCCCAATGGTATCTTGGAATGCAAGATTAATACGATACCTACGCATTTGGACAAATATTTATTTTAGTAAAGATAAAACAAAAATGTTGCATATGATATATTACTAAAACAATAAAATTAACAGATGAATTGAAAAACCTTTGATGTGGTCTTTTAGATTAATATTTCTTACACTCATATTAGTTTTGAGTTAGTTGTTAATCTTTATTACTCTCAGATTCACAAATACAAAAGAAGAAAAATAATAAATGAAGGTGGCGTTGGATGAAAATAACTCCAAGAAGAATAAAATGGGATTTAGTGTGTCACTTTGGAAAGAAAATTATAAATGTTTAAGATCAGTGCATATTGGTGTGTTTTTCATTAAACGAAATCCCAGTAATGTCCAAACAAATTAATTTTAATTGGGATTTTAATATGCTACTACGCTTTGGATTTCATCAACAATCTAGATATTGGGTTGTGTTAATTTTATTCAACGGGCCCCAATATAGAATTGAGGGGAGTCGATTAAATGATAAAAAAAGAGTGTTGGCCCACACATGAGGTTTGGACTTTGACTTGCTAGATAAGCAACCATAATGGAATATTTAAGGGGTTAACCCTACTATTGAAAGAAGAAGAAAAATGAGAGTTTGTAGGAGCCGCAAGTTGGAGGTTAGATAGGAGGGAACAGAATACGCAATAGGGGAAGAACTAGACAAGTGTTATTCAACTGAAGAGCTTCGGGTTCATATCTACTCAACCAAACATTATTATTATTATTATTATTATTATTATTATTATTCTGGTTTGATATATTATTTTATGAATTTTGACTTTAAAGTTACATATTTTGGTTTGTACTTGAGTATGATTATTGGCTAAACTTATATAACTACCTAGGTTGAGATGAGTATTGACTTTGTTTGACGGTTTATTTGGTTTTGATTAATCACATGAGGTATTATTATTGAAAAACTTTATATAATTCGATCTTTGATGTGTTAAAATATTGTTTTTATATGATTATTGCTTGTAATTCCACGTATGACTTTGATTGACTGATTGTGTGTCGTTCGGTTAGGGTTCTACGTTTAGGTCATAGACTTGGTGTTGATCTTGTCATGGTTAGTACTACAATAGGAATCTTGAGTGCAATTAATTATTAAAATTCAATAGGTTCACCTTCCTTGCGACCGAGAGGTAACAGGGAGTCAATTTGTCTCACGTCTTTTTCGGTTAGGTTAGAATTGCGCGAGAGCAAGTTTTGGTCTTGTCCGGTTTAGTTTTGCGTGTAAATATGTGTCTTAGATCGAGTTAGATTTTGTTGCCCCTTTATCCCAAGAATTGCTAGTACCAATTTTAAGCGGGTTTTGTGTCGTTGAGTCCGAGAGAAGATGCGTCATTAGGGTACCTTAGTAATCTTTGTCCCTGTGCATTTATTCAGTCTTCTTAGATTTTGAGGGTTAGTTGGTGAGACCGAGAGGTGATCTACCGAACTTTAATGAGCCTTAGTTGATTATTTTAAGATCCCGGTGTCATGTGATTAGTTAACTCCGTTAGCTATTGAGATGTCAATAGAATTCTTGCCTAGGTAGTCGTTTCTCCATATTCATTAAAACCTCGTTAAGTTTCGTTAAGTTTCGTTAAGTTTTCCAGTTAGTTCTGTAAAGTTAAGTAAGTTAGTTAAATTAGTTAAAATAGATAAAAATAATAAAATCAATTAGAAAACTTTCAGGGTAGGACTTGAATTAGGGTTTATAATCTGAGCCATTCACACGTGTCTTAGAGTTCGATATCCGGACTTTCTTTGTCTTTGCTATACGTGATCGGTACACTTGCCGTTTGTGTGAACTAGGATAGATTGTTTGGTTTTTAAAGCTTAGTTGCGATTCGTGATTATATATATATATATATATATATATATATATATATATATATATTTGGCTTTTCGCACATCAAGTTTTTGGCGCCGTTGCCGGGGACACGATTTGAGGCGATTAGAGAACGACCTGAGTTTGGGGACTTATCTGTTTTCTTTTTTACATGCTTATTTGTTTTTAGTTTAATTTTAGTCTAGTTAATTTTAGCTCTTCTTTTTAGTCGTATGCGTCATACCCGCTCACAAGGACCGCCCAAGCTTGAACCGTCTAACAATACCGAGAAAGTCCAGCCTGAGAGAGAGCGTTCTGTTTCACCGACAGGTTCTTCTTCTTCTTCTTCTTCTTCTTCTTCCGCTTCTTCAAGGGATAGGAACATGGGTGACCAACCGCCTGGGAGAGTAGTAGCTGATTATGGTAGGCCGACTCCGAATCCTTATTCCAGCATTACCTTACCGGACGGTGCCGCCGCTGGCAACTGGTACATTCCTGCCCACGTCATGCAACTCATCAAGACTACACTCCAATTCCAAGGGCTATAGAGCGAAGATCCTTCAAACCACATCGACATGTTTGTTCACATCTATGAAACTATCAATATCGGCAACATGAACGATGAAGCCATCTATCTCCGTCTTTTTCCCTTCTCACTTGCCAAAAAAGCCTACAAATGGCTAAAGTCACTACCTGCTGGATCCATCACCACTTAGGCGGGACTTCAAGAGAAATTCATGACCGAATTCTTTCCGCCATCTAAATCCGCTAGACTCCGTGAGGAGATTTGTTCCTCCTACATGAGGTCCGACGAGTCTTTCTGGGAAGTTTGGGAAAGATTCAAGGACCTCCTTCTTAGTTGTCCTCATCATGGTTTAGATAAGTGGATGCTCATCGAGAAATTCTACAATGGAGCCACACAGCACGTGAGAGAGATGTTGAACTAGACTGCTAACGCGAAACTCCTTAAGAACAAAGATCCCGACGTCGTCCTTTTTGATGATCTAGCAGCGAGCTACGAGGGGCACAGGGGCAAAAATTCTTTCACGTCATCGAGAGGAGTACTTCATGTCGATTCAAACACATGCAGGCGCATATTAATGCTTTGAACAAACTCATTAGAGATTTTACCGTTAAGAGCGTCATGAAGTGTGAGGTTTGTCGAGGAGGTCACGACACAATTGGTTGTCCTATTAAGCCGGGTAGCAACCAGTAGGATGTTGACTTCGTCAACAACCCCTTGAGATATCAAAACCCCGCCTTCGGCAGGAACACTGGCTGGAGAAATTAGAATAACTATCGAGGGTGACAAGCTAGTGGCTACCAAGCCCAATACCAAAACCAGCGTCGAGAGAATCTATTCGGGCAGAGGAGTTCAGGTCAGGAGATTCGGAACAAGTGAGGAGACGGGAGAATAAAGCCTCACTGGAGGAAATGATGGGGAGCTACTAAAGCGTGATGAGAGCAACCGAGTGACAAATGAAGCGAAATTTTCGGAACACGATGTTATGCTGAAAAACCAAGCCACATCTCTAGCTAATCTTGAGCGTCACGTCGGAGAGATTGCTAGCCAGTAATCTGAGAGAGCACCGGGTTCACTAATGAGTAATACCGAGAAAAATCCGAGAGGGTTCGCCAAAGCAGTGACTACTAGGAGCTGTGCTAGAAGAGAAAGAGAGGTTGATCCTTCGAGAGTTGTCACACCTTCGGTCGATGACGAGGAGCAGATGGACGAGGAGATCCAGATAGAGCCTCATCCGGCCGAAGCACACCAGCAGACTATTCCAGCGAGTACGAAGCCGGTCGATATACCTCCATCATCATCAAACCCACCTCTGAGAGTCTACAAACCCAAATTGCCTTATCCTGGGCGACTCCGATCAGAAAGTGTCGAGGAGCAAAACTCCAAGTTCCTTGAACTTCTCAAGCAGCTTCACTTGAACATTTTTCTTCCTTGAGGCGCTTACTCAAATGCCCAAATATGCCAAATTCATCAAGGACAGTCTTTCCAATAAGTAGAAGCTATCTGAGGTCTCTTCTATTCCGTTGAGTGCTGGGTGCTCTACAGTCTCTTATATTCCATAGAGTTAAAGATAATTTCTTGTTGCTTTTAAAAACATGTAAGCAAGTTTTATCATATACAAAGCTAACATATATTATAATATGAAAAAAAATGAAGTTACCTCAAACCCTTTAACTTTAGATATATCATCTTGGTCTCAACACCATTAGATTTGGTTTTGTCCTCAATTGGTGAATAATTAACTACAACGCCAATCACATCTACATTGCAAATATTATATATTACACTAGAATAAGTAATGACAGTTATAAGTAAATAACTTCCAACACCACTACAACAATATAAATTTATTTATTTCTATACTTAGAGGTTGTAGTTAGACATGTTAAAAAAAGCCGGTGTTGAACCTGATCAAAGCAAAAAATAGAACCGAACTGCTGGTTCGTATAGCGGTTTGCTTGTTTCACAATTGAACCGGTTAAACAGTTGACAAATGCTCTAACCTTAAAAAATTCATAAGTTTCAGCATGTCGTAGTCAACACCTTTTATGAGTATTGTACAGCCTTAAATATGTTTTTTAAATCAATTTGTATTCTTTATAATAAATATATGTTTTGGTTTTTAATTAGACTGCCCACAATGTCTTCAAGGCCGGCATTTTTTAAGCTCACAAAAGGACGATGAGCCATAAACGCTATGAAAGATGACAATGGACAGAAAAAGAGGTCGATCATTAAGTATTAATAATGTAAAATAAGTGGGAATAGTTGTGCGAATAAATGTATATCTGAGCTTTATAAATACAAAATAATGAAATCTACGAACTAAAGTAAAACAAAACCAAAAAGTACTTCACCTTAAAATGCAACCATAACAGTTAACAAAATACAACGTTCACAATTAAATCAGTTAAACAGGTTGTAAACAAAACCGAACTGTTTTGATCAGTTTGACAAGTTCTAGCCTAAAACAGTTTCTAAACCATACCGGTTTGAGTCAAACCGGTATATGACTTTGCAAAACCCAAATCAGTTCGGTTTAGAAAAAAAAACCCTGGTTTGATAATAATAATTGGTGCATAAATTATGAGAGTTGGTATTAAAATCATGATATCCGAAATTTTTAAATAATGTACAATGCAAGTGACCACTACAACAATATAAAAACATAAATGTTGGTTATTTCTTTATAATAACTAGTGTAAGTGCCTGTGCGTTGCTGTGGGTTTCACAAATTATACCCTCATATTATTTCTAGTGTTTGGCGTGGTGTGTAATGGGTTATCAGTGTGAGCATGTTGCAACTTGTGCATATGATTTGTTGGATGTTGCTTTTTCACGGGAGTGCATACTGAAATATTGACTTATGAATATATATTTGATACATTGTGTTTTGTGAAATATTTATTAAACAACATAAAAGATTGAATGTGTGTTAACTAGTGAATCGTTAGAGTTTACTTTTAATCAAGAGATGAAAGAAATGTTCAAGTTAAAGCTACAAAGTTGTTGGTCAACGAATTGTAAAAAGGGTAAAGCAGAGGGCATATGCGATTTGATTGTGAACATGCATACTGGCAATGCATATATATTGGATAGATGGTGTATCAAGTGATTGGCACTTAACTTGCAGGAACAAAATAACAATTTGGGTGACAAGAAGGAATGTGATGGAAATTAAGAAAACCATACAACATTGACATGCTTAAATAGCGAGAGAGACAAAGGTCTCAGTGAAGACTGCCCCCCCCCCTTCGCTAGTAAATTGATTAATATAGTTGGCATGTCCTAACGGTTTGGTGACGACCGTAACTCATATAGTTTTGTTGTATAATCCATAGCAAACAATGTTTTGTATGTAACGTAATGGTAATGGTGATTTTACAAGTGCAAGGATATTGGTGGGATTATTGAGGTTGTGTACATGTGGATCCACTTATCTTGAAGCACGGACCGTAAGTTGTATGATATGTTATGGTTTCCATGAATTAGGAGCATGTGCAGGGAGTTGCCAATGTTTCCCAAATGGGCCCTAATAGTTAATTTTGATGGAACAAGAGGGAAGGCTATCTCTTTAACTTCGTTCGTAATCATGTGAAATATAGTAACAATGTTTGTAAACACAAACCAAGCCTGTGAGACGACAAAGTACAACGCATGTTGACAAAGAGTTCCATTGGACCACATGGAATTCCATATCCCCTTTGGTGTTGAAGGGTATTTATGTCCTTGTTGCTATTTGTGTTAAATAAATGTGTTAGTAATGAAACCCATGATACGTTTAATATACAAAACTTTGTAGTAATTTGATGGGCCATTGTCTAATCCTAAATTTCCTGCGTTGGTGTTATAAAGTCCATGGGATTCATTTGTTGGTAGGCGTTTGTATGCCATGGTTTTGGGGTTCCAAAGAACCAACGCCTTAGTTTGTAGCAATGTAAGACATAAGAGACCATCCAAGTGTGCAAGTATATCAATGGTTATGGTGAGTGGTTGCATGGGGAAGTGAATCCTTGATCGAGGGCCATAGTATGTCGTTTGACCAACAATTGGATAAATATGCCAGTCATTTATGCGTACCAACAACAATTTTGGTTGGTCTCTACTAAAGGACTTGAAGAGTGACATTTGATGCCACTCTTTGCAAACCTCTATACACTTTGTGATGGCCTTTGTTGGTACGCGTGTCATGATGCAAAGAAGAAGTATATCGACACCTAACTACTGAATGTGTACATCGTTTCTTGCAGTTGACAATTCAAGTCTGGATAAATTTGTTTGTAACGATAACACGATAGTGTGTTGTACATAAAAATGCAGTGATAAAGTTAAAGGTCTCTAACCGTCTTGTAAAATAGAGACACAAGTGAAATATTTATGAAAGGAGTGCCTCATTTGTTTTCAACAACGTCATTGTGGTTGGTTGTTTGTGACTTATGGAATTAAATGGAAATAACTTTGGCATAAGATTGAGTAATGAGTGTGTTGAGTGTGAATTGTAGGCGATGTTTGGATTTTATAAAGGGGGTGATTATGAAACGAAAGTTGGGTTTAATGTGATTATTCAATGACAATAGTTATCCATGATAAAGCATTGTATGTGTGTTTAATTCTTCTCTATTTACACCGAGGAAATGACGACCAGTGGTCAAAACTTGAATATAAAATATGCAAGTGAATGAAAAATGTAAGTGTTCAATATCTCTTTAACTCATTTGGCATTTATAAATAAGAAATATAATCAATATGGCTAACTAAAAAAATTCCATATTTTATAAAAAAAAATGTGCACCGGCCGGCCTACTACAAAAATACTCATTGGTATTCTTAATTGGCCAAGTCAAATCTAGACAATAGCTTTATTCATTTCCTGACTCGCATGATTTAAAAAAAAATCCAAATATACCCTTCATAAATTACAAATCTCAAACTCGGGATTTTAATTTGCTTCCTTCATGAATATATCCCTTTTCAGCCTACACGAAAACTGGAGCCAACTTTTTTTACTGCTCATGGCAATATGCTTCAAAAATCAACTATTTTTTTAACATTATTTATTGACTAATTTTTCAACATTCTGCATACTCAAAGGTTATGTGCATTTAGAATTCCCAAAATGAACCTCAATATGATTTAAGATATCTCAACGTCAACTATTTAAGATATCTCAACGTCAACTATTTATCCATAACTTTAGTAATTATTACTTTGTTAATGTAAAACATAACATTGGCCCAATTAGAATCAAACATACACACACAACTGTGTTCATTCTAATCATCTAAAATTCACATGTACATACATACATCTGTCTATATCCATGAATCTCACTGAAGTTATCAAATAAACCAACTAATGAGGATTTGAAGGCTTTGAACAAACTTAATATAACAACTTTTATACTCAAGTTAACATAACCAAATCAACTAAACAATGAAAAAAGAAAAGAAGAAAACTTGTTTTAGCAGCAATCATCTGAAGGAACGAAGGTCCTGAATTGTCTTTTCTCTTTCCCATAACCTAAACTCATTAGGCAAACGAAATCAATAATAAGTCACCAAACCAAAAATAAAAAAATTAGAACCAGTAAATTGATGAAGAATTAATAGACCAAAAATAGAAAATGGCTCACTTGAACCCTAACAACAGCAGCAAAATCACGATTAAAGCAGTCTCAATGGAAGCCAAAATACCATTGAATTTGATAGTGAGTGTTGAGTTCCATCGAAGAAGGCTTAATATAGCATAAATATTAGTGATGTGTTGAATGCCCTATTAAATGGATCAATTCAACTTCCTATAGACCAAAAATAGAAATTGGCTCACTTGAACCCTAGCAACAACAGCAAAATCACGATTAAAGCAGTCTCAATGGAAGCCGAAATACCATTGAATTTGAGAGTGAGTGTTGAGTTCTATTGAAGAAGGCTTAATATAGTATAAATATTGGTGATGTGTTGAATGCCCTATTAAATGGATCAATTCAACTTCCTATCCATTGAATTGATAACTGACAAATGATTCAAAACCTTCCATCAATTGAAAAAACCTTTCATTCTAATCTAGACATTCAATGCCATTACACTTTAATGAGACTTTAAAATCCTTGAGTTGATGGCACCATGCCACCATCAACCATAAAGGATTGAAGAGTAATAATACAAAACGTAAGGTTTCAAGAACTTGTACGATACGACTGAAGAATGAAATGATGTAGTGGTAAATTACTTTTTTTGCCCAATTATGAAATTACGTTTATATCATCATGTTGTAATTGTGAAATGACTCTTTCCTCCATCACTTATCCTTAATAATATAATATAGATAATAGGTGCATAAATTATGACATTTATGACAACTATTTGTTTAAAATATTTATGATTGATGATTGATAAATTTTTTAAAAAATATAAAAAAAAAGTTGAAAATTTATGATCGAATAATTTTTTTTTATCAATCAGTCAACTATTTTTTTTTGACGTAACATAAAACTTACCAACAATGGTGTTTGTCTTAGTGTTCTTGTCAATAAGCGCATCAATGTTGTGGAACTTGAATCCATGTAAATCACCACCAAAATTCTCACAGGGTGTAACAGTTGACTTAATAAGCAGATTGACTTTTTTTTGTCATTATCAACATACTTGTATGAAGTCCTATAGTCACCAACATAAACATTCTTGATAATGTAGCAAGCATTCTCAGATATATATCTCTCAAATCTGTATATATATTTTTGTAATATGCTCCCATGAACCATGTTTCCCTATCACATAAAAAAATGTTAAAAAAGGCTCTTTAAATGATGATGTCACACCCCGACTTAGGGTCAAGGCGTGTGACCAATAGTTGGTAAATGTTTTGTAAATATATCAGAGTTTGCGAGTTATTTAGCGGAAGTCTTTGTAAAATATTACTATATTTTGACGTATTAATTTATTTGTAAACCTTAATTTATAATAATAAAATATTTAATTTATTTAGAAAGCTTCTCGGATAATAAATATCCGAGTGTTTAATTTATGAACCTTATTTAAATATTGTTTGCAATATTTTAATAATTAAAAACTGAGCCATCTCTACATTGCGAGCATCTAACTCCATGACTGGTTATAATTCCTTACCACCCGTGCTAACTTTATTTCCTGAAATATTGGGGAAAAATACGTCAGCGATATGCTGGTGAATCGTTGGCTCTATAAAAATTTAATAAATTATTCTTTAACTGACAAGATGGTTTTCTTGAACAATCTCAGCAAAAATGTCTCTTATTTATGGGATTTGTGCCACTACTACACACACACAATTACGGTTCTCCGGGAACTGACGCCCATTGGAGAACTTTTATTATGATCTCTAGTTTGCAGCTATGTAGCCTTGATTGATAGACTGGACAAATTATGTTTAGATTCAGATACATGTGTACTCGGTCTGAGTTGCTTTTATTTTCTATCTTGTAAAATTAGGGATCACACAATCCCTTTAAATCTTTATGTTATAGATCACGTAATCTCATAAAATATATGACTGACTTTGTTTAATATAAGCAACCTATTTATCTTGACTGATTAAAAAGGTTTAACGTATTCACCTGTGATTGTCTGTTCTGAATGATGTGGTGATCTCGTTTGAAAACCTTTATGAATGATTGATGATTAACCTAGAAACACATAGGTTTATAAATACCCAGATCATCTCTTGATCTGACTACAAACCTTAAGTTTGGTTTGATAGCTTTAAACCATGATTGATCATTTGTTTGAATAAAATATTTAGATATGAAATATTTCCCTCTATTTGTTAATCATGTGCTATGTTTCTTCTTCAAGAAGAAATGTCTATGATTTGTTTCTTCTTCAAGAAGAAACGTCATTTGTCTATAACCTTATATATAAAATCTTATGTTTCTTAACTATGAAGATTCACTATTTTTGACTATATCCTTTGTAGAAAAAAGCTTATCTTTCTTAATTAAGAAGAAATAATATATTAATTATATCCTCATGTGTGTGTGTGTGTGTGTGTATTAAAGAAACATTATTTTAACTTAACCTTTGTATTTATAAATTTCAAGGTCTAGGCTATACCCTCGACTAGGGTCCAAGCCAATAAATATAATAAAATAATAACTTAGGCAGAACCCCTTGTGTAACATCCCAAGTTTCGTCGGTATTTAAGTGATTTGAGTTTAATTAAATTATAGAAGATAAATGTAATTATCTAAAGTATTAGATGGAATAAGGGTCATTAGATGAAAAGTTAGACATGAAACCCTACCCTCTTCCTATAAATGTTGTCGCCATATTATTTATAATCATCCTAGGCTTCAAACACATTCTTTGACAAATTCCCGTTTTTGAGAAAACAACCCACAAAGACACGACGATTCCCAAAGGTCTAACCCTCGGACCGGTCTCAAATTTTAACTGAGTGTTCATGGCTTATAAATGAAGATTCTTACTGATCAGATCTTTGATCAGAGGTTGGGATATCCGGTTTTTATATGAAAAACCGTAACAGCTAAAAATAGAATTTTCTGGCAACTGTTCAGCTTTTTTGGCGACTGTAGCAACATTTTCTAACGACGAGCTGATGGGTTTGTAGATCGGGGAGAGACGGTTTCGTGGCCACTTGAATCACTCAATTCCGAGTTCGTTTGATATGGTTTTGGTCTATTCGAGTAATTTTGAACATAAATTTCAAAGGTATGTTTTTGCTAAAAAGGTTTACTTTCGTGTATGGATTTGCATGAAAATTGGTAGGATGATATAACGGTACAAGATTATTTATAAAGTAATGAACTTGCTAGTAAACAGGTTAGTTGGTTCGTTTCGGGTAAAACGAGTAGTGTTCGGTTTGTGAAAAGGACAGGTAAATGGAGTCGGTTTTGCATGAAACTTGGTAGGATAGTAAATCGAACCTTATTATGTGAGAAAAATGTAAAATTGAATATAAACAAGTTGTTTGGAATGAAACGGGACAAACCGGTAACGTTTGAACCAAGTTAGTGCAAAGAAACAATGTGGTTAAAGTCCAAGGCTCATCTATTATGCAAGACGGGCAAAACAAGTCGAAAAGAAGGTGGAAAATGATGGGAATAAAATCATATTCAAATGGAAAGTAATCAAATCTAATGAACAAAGTAATCGAATCGAGTGGACAAAGTGATCGAATTGAATGGGCAAAACCGAATGTAACATCTCGTTTTCTCGTTTCGGTTAATAAAATGAAAACATGAGTTATTATGAGTCGGGCTAGTGTTGGGTTAAATGGACATGGGTTATGGACTTGAATTGAGAAGGAAAGAAGGAAAGACCATGGGCTTAAGCCCATGATCCATAATTATATAAACCTTAACTACCCATTTAATTCATTCATTTACACATATTCTATACACCACCAAAACACACACTTAAGCTCTCTCTCTAAATTCTCTCTTTTCTCTAGCCGAATCGAGATAGAAAACCGATCCCGATCCAAGGTAATGGTAGTATAATTTTTAGTGCACGGTTTCGGTGTCTGTAGCGATCGAATAAGTTATAGGTTGTCTAGTATATGTATTTAATGTATATTGTAAAATAGCCTATAAATAGGGAGCTCATGCTCATAATTTAGGAGAGAACTTGTACATAGATCTAAATTATCCTCTCCATAAGTTATTATTCTCTCTAATGTATTCTTCCATATCTATCAATAAAGTATATATTTAAAGTATCGATTTCGTGTTGATGTATCGTATTAGCTATTCTCTCTAATGTATTCTTCCATATCTTTCAATAAAGTATATATTTAAAGTATCGATTTCGTGTTGATGTATCGTATTAGCGGCTAGATCTTGGACTCTAAGACGTTCTCTCAATAATTTTGTATGAACTCAAACCCGTTAGATTTAATGACGAAACGACGAGTCGGCACCATTAAACCGTTAAATTCATGAGATCCGGGTGGAATCGGGTGTAAACCGAACCTAAGATGAGCTTAGGGGTCGCCCTAGCTCAGATCTGGATCGAACGGGACGAATAATGGTGGAAAATGAGTCAGATCTCGTTTTTCTGGTGAAGCTGCGGTTTTCCGACGACGGCGCCGGAAAGGCGGCGGGTACAAGAATGTTGTGTCAGAGAATGTTTCTAACATTCTTTGACCTAACCCTAATTCGTTAACGGGAAGTTAACGAATTAGAGGTAATTAGTTAACGGGGAGTTAACGAATTAGAAGCAATTCGTCAAGTGATTCGTTAAGGAAAAAGAAAGCGAATTAACCCCAATTCGTTATAGGTATTTCGTTAAAAAGGAGATAACGAATTAGAAGGGTCCAATACATTACAGAAGGACCAGTTCGTTATAATGGTCAATTCGCTATAAAGTAACGAAGGGGTCATTCGTTATGAACCCAATTCATTAAGAACTAAGTAACGAACTGGAAGTTTAACAAAATGACAGAACAGTCCCTGGACTTAGAAAAAAGAATGATTTAATTACAAAATAGCCCTTGAACTCTATTAATTTATAGAATATACCTTAAAGGATTGAGAGTGTAACAATAAAATATTATCAAGAAATCCTAATGGAAAATGTGGTAAGACAGTTAATGAAAATAAAATTTTTCCAAGCTGACGTGGCAGCTTAACCCCAGCCAGGGGCTCTGCCCATTGGAACCAGCTAGGGGTTGCCGCCCCTAGAACCCCGATGCCAGGGGCGCTGCCCCCGGACCCCATTCGTTGAGGGTAATAATTAAACTAAAAACACGATATGGGTAGTGATAGTTAAATTGATAGGTGTAATTGTTATACAGTTAGTCGCGCTCAGCTAAAGAAGGGAATAACTATTAACGGTGAATGTAACCGCATTTAGGTGAGTTTCTAGCCCCACTTCCTTGTTATGTTTCCGGGGCTGTGTGCATACTCGATGTGATAGTTAATACACTTACCTTAAGAGGTATGTGTATGCTTGGTATGATTTATGTATGATGATTGCTTGATGGTGCGTGAACGATCTTCGGATATTGCATGTACCGTCAGGTGGTAGTTAAAGATATGATTGATATATATATGATGTATGAATGATGTATGCATGTTATGTATGTTATGTTGATGGTACGTGAACGATCTTCGGATATTGCACGTATTATTAAGGAAGTTATGTAAAGACAGGTATATTACAGTTGTACGAAACAAAGGGACCAGACCCTAATAATATATGTGATGTTAGGGACCAGAACCTAATAATATCTGTGAGGATAGGGACCAGACCCTAATAATATCTATGATGATAGGGACCAGACCCTAATAATATCTGTGAGGGTAGGGACCAGACCCTAATAATATCTGTGATGTTGGGGATCAGACCCATATAATATCTTTGAGGTTATAGGGCGGAAGGCTCTTTATGTAGTATGGATAGTTATGTATGTAAAGTAAAGTATGAATGATGTACACACCTTCGGGCATGTGTGCAAGTATGTGAACTGATTGTATGTCGTATGATTAACTAGAACTCACTCAGTGTAGCTGACTTTTAGTATGCACGCAGGTGAGTAGAATGAGGCAGCTCGCTTGAAGGGAAACACATGGCATGGAATTGAAGACACTCCCATCTCAAGGAAATGTTATGTTATTTAAAAGAGAATATTTTATGTTTAAACGATTTGAATGCTCGTTAAGACAAGAATTGATGGTTATGTAATATATTGGTTTAAAAGTTTTATATTTCGCGTAAAGTTTTAATTAATTCCGGGAACGGGGCCTTACAACAAAGTAATTAAATCGAATTGGCAAAGTAAACGAATCGTATGGATAAAGTAATCGAATCGAATTCTATTCAATCAGAATCTGTCGTTCGATTAGAATCTGTCATTCGATTAGAACTGTCATTCAATTAGAATAGTCATTCGATTAGAATTATCATGCATTAGAACTGTCATTCGATTAGAATTGTGATTCGATTAGAATGTTGATTCGATTAGATGATATAGTTAGAGGTAGTTAATTGATACTTATAATTATTACACAATTAGACGTGCCCAACTAAAGAAATGTGTTACAATCAATTCCGAAAAAAGTAGGACCCAGCTGAGTTTCTAGACCCATTACCTTGTTATGTTTTCGGGGCTGCGTGCATACTCAATGTGATTAGTTAATACACTTACCTTGAGTGGTAGGTGTATGATATATGAATGTGTATGAACGATATATGTAAAAGGTTAAGAGTATGCTTGAAAGTACATAATAAAATGTATGTGTAAGGAAATGTACTAATGGTTGTATGGGAAAAAAGGGATCAGATCCTACTAATATCTGAGATAGAAGGGACCAGACCCTAATAATATCTTAGACATAACGGACCAGATCCTAATAATATCTGAGACAGAAGGGACCAGACCCTAATAAAATATGAGATTGAAGGGACCAGACCCTACAAATGTCTAAGATGGTAAAGATAGTTATGTATGTAGTATGAAAATATGAGAGTATGTAAGTATGAAAGTATGAAATAATGTATGTATGTATGTACGAAAGAAAGGTAAATAGATAAAGTATATAATATGTATCTTCGGATGCGTATATGTAAGTGAGTGTATGAAATGTATGTTATCTGATTAACTAGAACTCACTCAACGTAGCTAACTTTTAGTATGCACGCAGGTAAATAGGTTAAAAGAGCTAGCATGAGGATGACACATGGCATGGATTGAATGGCTGGCATCTAAAGATGGAAAAAATGATGTTTTATCTTATGTTTTATGTTGAGACAATTTGTGATGTTTTAAAACAAGTATTATATGGTTTGTAAGGAAAACCTGACTTTTATTATTCCGCAAAGAGTTTTAATTAACTCCGATATTTGGAACTATGCATATGAGTAAATCCAACATCCGAAGTAGCGCCCCGGGACTGGGGCCTTACAAGTTGGTATCAGAGCATAAGTTCGAAAAGCATCTTACATGCTTAGACTCGAACAGAGAATGGGACTTAAGCAGAAAAGAAAGAAGATGTCAGTTCAAAAAAGCCAAGTGTCGCTCAAGCAAGCTTCGTAACGGTAAGTTTCATGATTAAGTTCATGTAAATATTTAGAAATATATGTATATTCATGTTAAATGAAAGTGGAAGAATGTATTATGTTAGCTTAATTGCTGAAGAAAGAATGTTTGTATGCTAGCTTAATTGCTAGGGAAAGAATGCGTGCATGCTAGCTTAATTGCTAAGGAAAAGAATATAGGTTTTATGTATGGTTACATGATTGTGTGAGTAGTAGAAACTAGCACAAGTGAATCATAAAAGGAAGTATGTAGGAACTGAGAAGTAATGTAAAGAGTTAATTACACTTGGCCACTAGCATTAACTACTTACCTTATGAATCATGTGCTAAATAATTCATAGAGTGATAACGTTTGTGTTTCCTTAAAGATAAGATAAATGACTGATACAAAGGGACGAGCACGAAGAGGTCATACTCGACGTTGTCGTAAGACACGTGTCAACCAGACACCTTTTGAAGAATTTGTGACAGAACAATATACTGAAGCAGTAGGACTCCAACTGAAGGAAGTAATGACGAAGGTTCACGCTTGGAGCTTGTAGCCATATACACTAAGGGAGTTGCTCAATTGTTTCGCACTACAATACCAATAATGTTCGTTGAAGCATCCAAGGCAACCCGAACTGGGAAATCTAAGTGGAAGTAACATGAAAGAAACGGAGATAAGTCAATTAGAATGAGTCAAGACATGTAGTATGCCTTCAATAGTTAACTCCATAAGGGAACTTGCTGGGATTGTGAGTAATGTAGCGAATGATGAGAAAGCAGAGACGATTGAGAAGGGCGGGTGATTTTCAAGGTATCCTAATTGAAAAGGCATGAAAGGATGAGGCTACATAGTGCAACGAATATGAAAGGAAGTCACTAAAAAGAATGTAGTTGTGCACCTGAGACTTTATAGAAGAGAAAACTAGCGATACTCGTTAAAATATGAGAATGATTAAGAATTATAAGGTAGAACTAGAGGGACGTGAGCTCCTCGTTACTCCTATTGTTTAACCTTAAGAGAGTTCGATGTCGTTTGGGAATGGATTTGATGTTTGAGTTTGAGGCTCATATAGCACGTAAGAGTAAGTTGATAAGGTTGAAGTCTTTGGATGGCGGTACAGTGACGGTTTACGGTATTATGGAAGGTTCAAGGCTTAACGTCATTTAGATGATAAAAGTCGAACGTTTGTTAAGGCGATGGTGTATTACCTACATGGCGTAAGTTGTCAAAGCTACGGCCGAGACGAAAGAAGTGAAAGATGTTCCTATAGTGTTTGACTATCCAAAAGTGTTCCCAGAGGACCTTCTAGGGTTACCCCGGAACGAAAAGTAGAATTTTAGATTGGAGTAATACCAGGAGCACAACTCGTCGCGTAGGCACCTTACCGTCTGGCTTTGTCTGAGATGAAAGAGTTAATGTCCCAAATGGTAGAACTCCTCAACAAAGGTGTTTTAATGCCGAGCGTTTCTCTACGGGGTATGTAGCATCCCGTTTTTCTAGTTTCGGTTAATAAATGAAAGTATGAGTTATTATGAGTCGGGCTAGTGTTGGGTTAAATGGATATGGGTTATGGACTTGGGTTATGAAGGAAAGAGGAAAGGACCATGGGCTTAAGCCCATGATCCATAATTATATAAGCATTAATTACCAAGTAATTCTCATTTACACACATTCCATACAGCTCCCAAAACACACACTTAAGCTCTCTCTCTAGTTTCTCTCTCTCTCTCTAGCCGAAATCACCAAGGAAAACCGATCCCGATCCAAGGTAATGATAGTATGATATTGTATGAGCTCAAACCCGTTAGATCTAGTTGCGAAACGACGAGCCGACACCTTTAAGCTGTTAAAGTCATGAGATCCAGGTGGAATCGGGTATAAACCGAACCTAAGATGAGCTTAGGGGTCACCCTAGCTCAGATCTGGATCGAACGGGACGAAAAATGGTGAAAATGGTGCAAAAATACGTGTTTCCAGCGAACCCGCGGTTTTCAGGCAACGACGGCGCCGGAAAGGCGGCGGGTACGAGGAAGGGAATGTCAGAGAATGTTTCTAACATTCTCTGACCTAACCCTAATTCGTTAATGGATAGTTAATGAATTAGAGGCAATTCGTCAGATGTTTCGTTACAATAAGCTTAACAAACTAGCCTTAGTTCGCATCCAGGTTCGTTAAGGAAAAGATAACAAATTAGCCCTCAATTCGTTATTGTCATTCGTTAAAAGGAGATAACAAACTAGAAGGTCTAATTCATTACAGAGGGGTCATTCATTATAAGGTTCAATTCGTCAAAGGACCAGTTCGTTATGATAACCCAATTCGTTAAGAACAATGTAACGAACAAGAAGTTTAACAGAATGACACAATGGTCCCTGGACGTAGAAAAAGAATGATATAATTACAAAGAAGCCCTTAAACTTTTAAGTTAGCAAATTAATTAATGATTCAAAATTCTAATGGAAAATGTGTTAAAATAGTTAATGGAAATAAAATTTTTCCAAGCTGACCTGGTGGATGAAGTGGTAGTGGAAGAAAGGAAGGACAAGAAGTGGGTCGCTCCTGCTAAACGACCTGGTCCTCAGTTGTCGAACCCCAAGAGCAAACAGCCGAAAGTTTGGGAGAAGAGGTCATTGAAGACCTGCGGGAAGATGCACGGTGGTGAGTGCAAGTGGGGTAGTTATGATGTTTGTACCAAATGTGGAAAGGCTCATGGTGGGGAATGCATAATGGGGTCCAATGCATGTTAGAAGTGCGGAAAGGTAGGGCATTATGCCAATGAGTGCAGTGCAAAGCTAGCATGTTATAAATATTGCAAGACAGGCCATATGGCAAGAGAGTGCACTGATGCTAAGGCTGGAGGTAGTGGGAAGAAGGATGTTGATCAAGCAAGGCCGAAGACTAGAGCCTACATGCTGACCCAGGAACTAGCCCGACAGATCCCTGATGTTGTGATCGGTATGTTATTAGTAAACGGTATTTCTGCTTAAGTATTATTTGATTTTGGTGCGAATAGAAGTTTTGTAGCTACGACATTTAGTAAACTAGCTAAAATGAAATGTTGCCGAGTGTCTGAAACCTTCATAGTAGAAACCGCTAGTGACACCTCGGTGAAAATAATGAAATTGGTTAAGAATTGTAAGATAGAATTAGAGGATATGAGTTCCCTGTTACCTTGTATGTTATGACCTTAGGAGGGTTCGATGTAGTTTTGGGGATGGATTGGTTGTCTGAACATGAAGCTCAGATAGTGTGTAAGTGTAGGACAATAAAGCTAAAGTCCTTGGATGGTAGTGCGGTGACGGTTTATGGTGATAAGGAAAGTTCAAGGCTTAAACGTCATTTCAATGATAAAAGCCGAAGGGTTATTACGACGAAGGTGTGGTGCCTACCTGGTGTATGTTGTCAACGCTACAGCCGAGACGAAAGAAATGAAAGACGTTCCTATCGTGCGCGACTACCCAGAAGTATTTCCTGAGGATCTTCCGAGGTTTCCACTGGAGCGAGAGATAGAATTCCAGATAGATTTAATACCAGGAGCCCAGCCCGTCACGAAAGCACCTTACCGTCTAGCGCCGTCCAAATGAAAGAATTGATATCCCAACTACAAGAACTCCTCGATAAAGGTTTTATAAGACCGAGTGTTTCTCCTTGGGGCGCGCCAGTGTTGTTTGTGAAGAAGAAGGATGGAAGTATGAGACTGTGTATAGATTATCGCGAGCTTGAACAAACTTACGGTAAAGAATATATATCCTTTACCAAGGATTGACGATCTGTTTGACCAACTGCGATGTTCAGTTGGTTCTCACGAATAAATCTTAGATCAGGGTATCACCACTTGAAAGTGAAAGATGCAGACATTCCTAAGACAGTGTTTCGGACGCGGTACGGATACTACGAGTTCCTAGTGATGTCATTTGGACTAACAAATGCTCCTGCAACATTTATGGATATGATGAATAGGGTGTGTCGGCCTATGTTGGATAAGTCAGTTATCGTCTTCATTGATGACTTATTGATTTATTCAAAAAGCGAGTCTGATCATGCCGAGCATCTGAGGGAAGTATTGGAGGCTCTGAGGAGAGAGAAGTAGTATGCCAAGTTTTCGAAATGCGCGTTCTGGTTACGAGAAGTACAAATTCCTAGGTCACATGATCACTCCTGAAGGGATTTCAGTGGACCCCAGCTAAGATAGAGGCGATAACGAATTGGAAGATTCCACAGAATCCGACTGATATACGAAGCTTCTTAGGGTTAGCTGGTTACTATAGGAGATTCATCGAAGGTTTCTCCAAGATAGCCGCACCGTTGACTGGTGTGACCCGAAATTCGATAGTATTCAGTTGGGTAAGTTTCAAGAATAATGCTTTTGAGGAATTAAAGAAGAGACTCATTCAAGCTCCAATCCTTGCTTTGCCTGATGGCGACGAGGATTTGGTTGTTTGTACCGATTCTTAGCATCATGGGTTAGGTTTGAGTGTTGATGCAACGAGGTAAAGTGATAGCTTACGCGTCTAGACAGTTAAAAGTCCATGAGAGTACTTATCCGACGCGTGATTTAGAGCTAGCAGCAGTAGTGCATGCTCTCAAGATATGGAGACATTATATGTATGGTACTAAGTGTACCATTTACGCAATCATAAGAGTTTAAAGTACTTTTTCGAGCAGAAGGAATTGAACATGAGACAGAGGAGATGGTTGGAGTTGATTAAGGATTACGACTGTGACATTAAGTACTATCCTGGTAAAGATAATGTGGTCGCCGACGCGCTAAGTCGTAAGAATGAGGAAGTCATTGCAACAGTGAAGTCATACCAGTTGATTATGAACTCCAGTCTTTTCGTAGAAATCATCAAAGTATAGTTAGAGGTGCTGGTAGATGAAGGGCTAGTGAAGAAAGAAATGATTTTGGGTCAGCAAGACGAGTTGATGGAAAACACTCATGGTGTTAAGACTAGGTTTGACCGTATGTGGATTCCACGCCATGGAGATCTCAGAGGTCGAATCTTAGATGAAGCTCATAACTCAAGGTATTTTATTCATCCAGGAGCTACTAAGATGTACCAATATTTTGAAAATAGATTATTGGTGGTCGGGAATGAAGAATGATGTAGTAGATTATGTCAGTAAGTGCTTGACTTGTTTACAAGACAAAGCAGAGCACCAGAAGCCTTATGGGAAGATGTAACATTTGGAGATACCAGAATGAAAATGGGAACACATTACCATGGATTTCATAACTAAGCTACCTCGTACAGCTAAGCATCATGATACCATTTGGGTGATAGTGGACCGTTTGACCAAAAGTGCTCACTTTCTGCCTATACGAGAGGCTATCTCGTCAGAAACGTTAGCAAGCTTGTTTATTAAAGAGGTTATATCTAAGAATGGAGTACCGTTATCAATCGTATCTGATAGGGATACTCGGTTTACTTCGAGATTTTGGAAGAAGTTCTATGAAGCTATGGGAAACGAGATTGAACATCAGTATGGCATATCATCCTCAACAGATGGACAGTCTGAAAGGACGATCCAAACCTTGAGTATATGCTACGTGCTTGTGTTTTAGACTTTGGGGAAGCTGGGATGATCATCTGCATATGGCAGAGTTCTCTTATAACAACAGCTACCATTCAAGTATTGGTATTCCACCATTCGGGATGCTTTACGGTAGACGATGCAGGACCCCGCTATGTTGGGAAGAGGTTGGTCAGAAAGAGATGGGAAGTTTAGAAGTTGTGCAAGAAACTTCTTCAAACTTTGATCAAATTAAAGCAAGGATGAATGTAACACCCCGTAACCGCAAGCGGAACGTAAACGGGATGCAACAGACACGTCTGATATCAACAGCATTGCTTATAAAGAAAATACCACTACATTAATTTACACCATATTACATTGTTCGAGTGTAGTTACCGTCTAGGCGTTAACACATAAGTTTTACCAACAGTACATTAACATATTTAATACCAAAAGATCATTAAGCTTCCACATAAAGCACGCATCGTCAAGCATGTAGCAATTATTCCAGTTTGTGGGTACCTAGAAAGCATGTAAAGAAAACAGGTCAACTACGAATAGTTGGTGAGTTTCACTAATTAAATAAACATTGACAAATCATTATAATAATCATATATTAGCGATGTAATTATGCTGTGGCCCACAAGTGAAACCTCTGACTATCCACATACAACCCCGTGGCATACTCCGCCCACGGACCTGCCCAAACCCGCTATGCCTAACATTACATAGCAAAAATATATAACAACAAAATAGACATGTGCAACTGGCTGGGAAACATCAGCAAATCCATGCCGGACCAGTTGGGTTTGTCAGACCAATAGTACTATTCACACTCTACCGGCTTTAGCTAATCACTCGTGTTGCGGGGCCTTACAATGTTAGCAACTCAGACAATTACCATCTTAGTACATTTCTGTACGATTCCCGTACAATAAAACATATATAAATACACGCAAATCCATGCGTTCAGTATGTACTTAAACATTTCAATGACAAGATGCTTTCCGCCTCGGGAAAATATTTAAAAACAATTCAGAAAAGGGGCTCGTGAAACTCACCTTATCGTAAGCAATTAGGTGAAACAGTACGCAAGCTTTTAATCCGGATCTGTAATACGATCCCTAAGTTCGTTACTACTCAATCACTATTAATATACTTTTAACCGTGTTAACCGGTACTTCTGGGGACACTGTTAACCCAGTACTGTACCCGTTCTGGGGGCAATGTTAACCCAGAAACACTTCTCCGGACTCAGATTGTGATATCTTTAGAGTTCAATAGTTAAAATTACTATTAGTTTGTTTTCCCCCCGTTTTTGCGGGCCCATCACGGTTATCCGTTTTTACGTTTCAAAAATGAGTTTGGTCACACACGACCCGAAAATAGTTGTTGACTGATAATTTAATTAAAGTTGTGAAATTAGAGCTCGGTTTAGACGCCCCGATTAGCCGCGGGACCCGTTTCCCGTCTTTAGTGTACCGGGAACTGTTAAATCAGATAAAATTACCCAAATCATCCGATATTATTTTCGGATGATTTATTTTTACCTGTTTAACTTAGTTATATGAAAATAGTCCCATTTTAGGGTTTTTGTACACCAGTCAGCTCGTTTAGAGCGAACTTTACCGGTTTACCGCGTTTTAAGCTTTAAAAGTTTGTTTTTATTTTCTTTTTAGCACAAATAATTATCCGTTTAGTCTCGGATCTTGAAATTTTGCACAAATCACTTTTTAACAGTGGGGAATTTTATAAAAATATTTTCAGAATTAATTTTTATATTTAAAATTTATTTATCTATTTTTAAACACCATTTAAACACTAAATATGTCGTAAATACCAAACGACCTTAGAAAAATCCCAAATTTTTCCTGGATGGCCCCTGCCATCCACATAGTCCCCTGTAATTTTTCCAGAACCAATATCTCTTTTACATGCCATTTTCACTAAAACCGAGCTAGAAAACCCTAGAACTCGTTTAACCCGAAAAGCCTACTTAGACTTCTCCAACGGACCTAAAATTTTGTGTGTGACTTTTAGATATTATAGAAAGTTTATCTGGAATTTTGAGAATTTTTCATGATAGTTAACTATTTTTCACCATTTTTAGCCAAAACCGAGCATTAACATTCACCAAATATTCATCCTTGTCCAAAAATTACCAAATTTTCACAGAACTCATATTTTCATATATCTAACACCTCTGTAAAATTTCATGACCTAACTCTATACGTATCACAATCTGTCCAAAACACAAACATCATACAAAAACCGAACTACGTTGTGTTTCTAGCTTCAAATCGCAAGGATCTCGCTTTCTAGCCTTTGCTAACAACTAGATACAACACCTACAAGCACAATAACACCACACCAAGCAAGTTACACCCACAATCAAGCCATTTCTTTCATGGTTTCGGTTATGATTTAAAAACAACAGATTTAAAACCGTAAAAAATTCGTTTTTGTTCGTTTAACTCCTTTCTTGGACCAAGATCCCTTGTATAACCCGTATACATCACTTGATCATGCAAGAATCGGTTTCATCTCGGGTTTTCACCCTTTTTCACTTGAAACCCTCATTTTCTTGCAAATAAACTCAAGAAACGAAGATGGAAACATAAATAACTCGATTTTTAACTAGGTTTTCTTGCAACAACACTCGGGTTTTTAGATCATGAAGTGGAGAGGATGATGGGTGTTGCAATGGTGTTATAAAAAAATGAGAAGTAAGGGGTATAACCCTTATCCGATCGGAACTCAAGGGGGGTGGGGTGGGACCCACCTCTCCATTTCTAGCCACATATTTGGATTTCTGAAATCAGGATAACGTTTTGGATAATGGGTTTAGTTCGTTTTTTTGGTTAAATGTTTAATCTAACTTAAAACGAGGCTAAAAACGGTCGTTTTCGGCTTAAAAATAAAATTTATATAAAACCAATTTAAAAACTTTAAAAACTTAAACCATGGCATTTTATTATCTTAGAACATCATATTATTAATAATTGCACATCTTTTTCGCTTGATGGATCGTCTCCTGCTCGGTTTGGTATTAAAGGTTTCGTTTAACGTAACCGGCGTACCATTAAATCGAAAATTCTTTTTCGGTGCTTTAATTCACTTTATCCCGAAGCTTTAATACTTCGTAAACATCACTAAATATCATGTATCTCGTCTAATATGTAATCCTCGATTCGCTCGGGCTTTAATAACCGTTAATCGGTTAATCGTATTTCCAATACGATTAACTGTATAATCGAGTATAATCCGTACTGTGAATCATACATACTCGTATAAACACATTATAATTCATATATTCCTTATTAAATAACACATAAATAGTATATACCGGCTAGGGTATACCTGATTTTGCCGGAATCGTTACATTCTCCCCCCCGTAACAGAAATTTCGTCCCGAAATTTTACGCGTCGACTACTTTCTTTTGAGGAAATAGGTAGGGGTATTTCTTCCGAAATTCGTCCTTCGTTCCCATGTATATTCTGGGCCTCGTTGCGAATTCCATCTAACTTTAACCAACGAAATCTTATTGTGTCTAAGTTGCTTGATTTTCCCGTCTACTATTTCTATGGGTTCCTCTACGAAATTGAGCTTATCACTTACTTGGACACCCTCTGAAGGTAACACCGACGTCTCATCCGCCAGACATCTTTTCAAGTTCGATACGTGAAAACACGTTGTGAACTGCACTCAGTTCGTCGGGTAGTTCTAATCGGTATGCTACGGGACCGATTTTTGCAGTAATATTGAATGGTCCATATATCTCGGGGCTAACTTCCCCGCCTTTCCAAATCTGACTACACCCTTCCAAGGTGATACCTTCAAATACACTTTTTCACCTTTCTCAAATGACAACGGTTTTCTACGGGTATCGGCCTAACTCTTCTGCCGATCCGCGCGGCCTTCAGATTGTTCCTAATTTCAAGGATTTTGCTGGTCGTTTCCTGGACCAGGTCTGATCTAATAACCTGAGTGTCGCCCACTTCAGTACAGCAGAGTGGTGATCGGCACTTCCGACCATACAATGCTTCGTTAAGGAGCTGCCTTTATACTGTTATGGTAACTGTTATAATAGGAAAATTCAACGAGTGGGAGATGTTGATCCCCAATTTCCCTTAAAATCCAGTACGCATGCACGAAGCAAATCCTCCAGGGTTTGGATGGTCCTCTCAGACTGACCATCGGTCTGAGGGTGGTAAGTTGTGCTTAGATCAATACGCGTTCCCAGCGCTTCTTGCACCGCTTGCCAAAGATTGGAGGTGAAATGGCTATCCCGATCGGAGATGATGAGATGGGTATCCATGACGAGACACCAATTTCATCTATATAAATCTGCGCAAGTCTCTCAGTGTTATAATTATTCCTAATCGGATAAAATGTGCCGATTTGGTTAATCGATCCACGATTACCAAATTGCATCATGTCCTCGGGACGTCTTAGGAGATGTGTCACAAAATCCATCTTGATTTGCTCCCACTTCCATTCGGGAATTTCCGGTTGTTGTAACATCCCCGAGGGTTCTGGTGCTCGCCTTAACTCTCGCAAAAGTCGTTACATTTACCGACATACGTTGCTATGTCCTTTTTCATACCCGGCCACCAGTAGAAACTCCTTCACATCCTTGTACATCTTATCCGATCCCGGATGTATGGAATATTTCGATCTATGCGCTTCGTCCATTATTAATTCACGAAGGTCATGGAGGGTCGGGATCCAAATCCGATTTTTGAAATAGAGAATTTCGTCCACGCGCTGTTCGAATTCTTCTCATTGCCGTAAAGTCCTCCTTTTCCAATTGTTCCCTCTTTCAACGCCTCACGTTGTGCGACTCGAATCAGGTCCGAAATATTAGACTGGACTATCATCCCCAGTGCTCGCACTCGCAATGGCTTAACTCGATCTTTCCTACTCAAGGCATCGGCTATGACGTTAGCCTTGCCGGGTGATAACGGATGTCACAGTCATAGTCGCTTAACAACTCGACCCATCTTCGTTGCCTCATATTCAGTTCTTTCTGATCGAATATGTGCTGCAAACTTATATGATCTGTGAAGATGGTGCACTTCATACCGTAGAGATAATGTCTCCAGATTTTAAGTGCGAAGATAACCGCTCCCAGTTCTAAGTCGTGAGTAGTGTAATTTTTCTCGTGTACTTTTAACTGTCGGGAAGCAAGGCTATAACCTTATTGTTCTGCATCAACACGCATCCTAACCCTCTACGCGATGCGTCACAATACGCGACAAAACCATCGTCTCCATCGGGGAGACTTAAAATCGGCGCTTGGCACAATTTTTTGCTTTAACGTTTGAAACGCCGTCTCCTGCTCTTCTCCCCATTCATACTTTCGATCCTTTTGAGTCAGGAGAGTTAAAGGTTGGGCGATGCTGAAAAGTTCTCTATAAATCGACGATAATATCCAGCTAAGCCTAAGAATTGGCGGATTTCCTTTGGCGATTTAGGCGCTTGCCAATTCTTAATTGCTTCAACCTACTCGGATCGACGTGTATCCCTTGATGGTTTACAACGTGACCGAGGAAATTGTACTTCTTGTAACCAGAAGTTACATGTAAACACCCCGACCAAAGGCGGATTATACATCGGGCGCCACATATTGTTTTCATTACTCGTGACACTATTTGGGTGTCAATATTTAATAAATACATTCATTCGCGCACGCGCAAAGTAAACACAAGATGACATAAAGCAACATAATTCAATATATTATAAGGCAAAATATTCGAACAACAATAACTTGTCTTGATACATTTTAATCTAGGTCCAAAAGTAAAAACGTCCTACGTGTCCACAAGCTCCAAATGTAGCTACAGCAAACCTGAACATGTGTTAAAATAAACGTCAAACACTTGCGTGTTGGTGAGAAATCAAGTTTAATAGATAATAGATAAACAATCAATCTGCGCGCAACATGTGTATGTCTGGTTTTCAAACAAGGGTGTAATCAGATCGGGATCAAGTCTAAGATTCATAGCTCATAGTCAATCTGTGCTCCCAATTGAGCATAAAACAAGGAAAACTGTGCAAGTGTAACAAAAGAGAAATCATAAACGATTGTTCTCCCCGTGTTCATCTAATGGTACCATGAAAACTGCGGAATAGACCGACAAGACGGTTAATGATCCACACATACAAATAAACAGCCAAGTCTACGTCCTCAACACATGGGATACTGCGCGACTAAAGTTCATAAATAGTTTAAGACTCTAAGTTTGTATGAACACATGAACATCCCAAAATATTAAAAATAAAAAGGGATTAGGTACGAGATTACTCACATGATAAACGATGCGGTGTAAGATAAAGCAAGAACCAACTTTAACAAGCACAAGTTAACCTATGAATAAGATTATTGTTTTAATGATTTGATTTTAAGTCTTGATTATAAGTTAGCATAATTAATAAGTAAATTAAACGAATTACTATATATAATATATTACCGGAAAACAGGGCAGAACAGGGAGAAGACGGAGGCAGAGAGGGAGGAGACGGCAGAGGAAGAACAACGGCAAGGAGTAAGAGAGAACAGGAGAGATTAAGTGCTTTGTGTGTGTAGTGTTAGGAAATTAACATTATTATTTATAGGGAAACCCTAGGGAACACAATCCCTAGAAAAGGGGAAAAGATCTCCAAAAAGTAAAAGATTCCAAAAGCAAAAGATATCAAAAGATATGGCAGCTGCAGGGGATAAGGAAAAGCTGACAGGTAACAGTAAACAGGCATGGGCGGGTCAGATAAAGGTACTGGTCAAGCATGGAAAAAGCAGATCTCAAAAGATAATGTCAGTCACTTTTTCTGTCAACCAATGGGGTTGGTGCTCATGCTGCGCCGAAAGTAACTTTTCAGACATAAGGCAGGTTAGGTCAACAGCACAGAAGATAAGACAACATAAAAGCAAACGGCTAGATTAAACAGAAGGAAACTCAAAGGGTTTAGCGCGAGAAGGCATCGAGCGCGACGCGCGAGGGCGAAGGCAGACAGAACAGTCCACAGCGCGCCGCGGGAAGAACTAAAATCCTTAGCGCGTCGCGGGAAGAACTACCATTCTTAGCGCGCTGCGAGAAGAACTACAATTCTTAGCGCGTCGCGGGAAGAACTACCGTTCTTAGCGCGCTGCGGGAAGAACTACAATTCTTAGCGCGTCGCGGGAAGAACTACCGTTCTTAGCGCGCTGCGGGAAGAACTACAATTCTTAGCGCGCTGCTGAGAACAGTTCGCCTCGCGTATCCTCAGGAACAACTGGTCTTCGCGCAGGCTTCCTTGCAAGGAGTCTGGCGCGTGGAGCTGCGCAGACAACCTTAGGCGGGAAGAAACAAAGGACAGCAAAGAGTTAAGAGAAAAAAGGGGTTCAAGGCGTAAGGGCGGAACGACGACAAGAGAGAGAAAGAGGCGGGACGGCAACAAGAGGGAAAAGAAGGCGGAAAGAGAGAAGAAGAGGGACGGGACGGCGGGAAGAAAAGAGAGGAAGAGGCGGGAAGGAAAATATTATTATTAAAAATAAAGTATAAGTATAAATAAATATTAAATCATAAAAGAAAAAGATCGGATCGGAGAAACGGTTACCTGGGTCGGGTCGGATCGGGTCAGATGTCACAGTCTCCCCTACTTTAAGAAATTTCGTCCCGAAATTTATCTCGAAGTAGGTTGCGCAGAGAACAGGTGCGGGTACTTGATCTTCAATTGATCTTCCCTTTCCCATGTAAACTCGGCTCCGCGCTTGGACTCCCAGCGAACTTTCACGATAGGGATGCGACTGCGCTTGGTTTGCTTAACCTCGTGATCCATAATCTCAACAGGCTTCTCAACGAAATGCATGGATATCATCAACTTGAACTTCATCAAGTGGGATGTGAAGGTTCTCGTCAGCTAACACTTCTTGAGATTGGATACATGGAACGTTGGATGCACATTACTGAGCGCAGGGCGGCAGGTCAAGTCTGTAGCAACTTTTCCCACACGCGCGAGAATCTTAAATGGTCCAACATATCGAGGAGCAAGCTTACCTTTCTTCCCAAAGCGGACAACACCTTTCCAAGGCGACACTTTGAGGAGAACAAGATCACCAACTTGAAATTCGAGAGGCTTTCGTCTGCGATCTGCGTAACTCTTCTGTCGGCTTCTGGCAGTCAGCAGATGATCACGGATCTTGGCGATTTTATCGGTTGTCTCTTGAACAAGTTCGGGTCCTGTGATTTGAGTTTCACCCACTTCGCTCCAACAAATCGGGGAGCGGCACTTACGACCGTAAAGTGCTACAAATGGGGCCATACCAATACTGGAATGATAGCTGTTATTATAAGAGAACTCGATCAAAGGTAGGTGCGAATCCAATTACCTCCAAAATCAAGAACACAAGATCGGAGCATATCCTCAAGAGTTTGAATAGTTCGCTCAGACTGTCCGTCAGTCTGAGGATGATATGCAGTACTCATGTCCAAGCGAGTTCCTAGCGCAGATGGAGAGATTTCCAAAAGCGAGATATAAAACGGCCATCGCGATCGGATATGATGCTCAAAGGAGTACCATGGCGGCAGACAATTTCCTTGACATAAAGCTGCGCGAGTTGCTCAACACGGTAGTTTTCACGAATGGGCAGAAAGTGAGCAGACTTAGTCAAACGATCCACTAGTACCCAAATGCTATCATGTTTGCTTGCTGTCAAAGGTAACTTGGAATAAAGTCCATCGCTATACCTTCCCATTTTCCCGTTTCGGGTGTTGGCTCTGTTCGCTGC